>NC_048576.1:91185085-91292585 GCF_013265735.2 Oncorhynchus mykiss | reverse complement strand
CTCTCCCATCCTACAATAGATAGACCAGTAGGTGGCAGACAGGTCCTCTCCCATCCTACAATAGATAGACCAGCGGGCGGCAGACAGGTCCCTTTCCCATCCTACAATAGATAGACCAGCAGGTGGCAGACAGGTCCTCTACCATCCTACAATAGATAGACCAGCAGGTGGCAGACAGGTCCTCTCCCATCCTACAATAGATAGACCAGCAGGTGGCAGACAGGTCCCTTTCCCATCCTACAATAGATAGACCAGCAGGTGGCAGACAGGTCCTCTCCCATCCTACAATAGATAGACCAGCGGGCGGGAGACAGGTCCTCTCCCATCCTACAATAGATAGACCAGCAGGTGGCAGACAGGTCCTCTCCCATCCTACAATAGATAGACCAGCAGGTGGCAGACAGGTCCTCTCCCATCCTACAATAGATAGACCAGTGGGCGGCAGACAGGTCCTCTCCCATCCTACAATAGATAGACCAGCAGGTGGCAGACAGGTCCTCTCCCATCCTACAATAGATAGACCAGTGGGTGGCAGACAGGTCCTCTCCCATCCTACAATAGATAGACCAGCAGGTGGCAGACAGATCCTCTCCCATCCTACAATAGATAGACCAGCAGCTCTCGATTGTGCATCTACTAAAGTTTATGAGTGTTTTTGGTGACAAGCCAAATTTCTGCAGCCTCCTATGGTTGAAGAGGCGCTGCTGCGCCTTCTTCACAAAGCTGTCTGTGTGGGTGGACCATTTCAGTTTGTCCGTGATGTGTACGCCGAGGAACTTAAAACTTTCCACCTTCTCCACTACTGTCCTGTCAATGTGGATAGGGGGCTGCTCCCTCTGCTCTTTCCTGAAGTCCACGATCATCTCCTTTGATTTGTTGACATTGAGTGTGAGGTTATTTTCCTGACACCACACTCCGAGGGCCCTCACCTCCTCCCTGTAGCCCGTCTCGTCATTGTTGGTAATCAAGCCTACCACTGTAGTGTCGTCAGCAAACTTAATGATTGAGTTGGAGGCGTGAATGGCCACACAGTCAAGGGTGAACAGGGAGTACAGGAGAGGGCTGAAAACGCACCCTTTTGGGGCCTCAGTGTTGAGGATCAGAAAGGTGGAGATGTTGTTACTTACCCTCACCACCTTGGGGCGGCCGTCAGGAAGTCCAGGACCCAGTTGCACAGGGCGGGGTCGAGACCCAGGATCTCAAGCTTAATTATGAGTTTGGAGGTTACTATGGTTTTAAACGCTGAGCTCTAGTCGATGAACAGCATTCTTACATAGGTATTCCTCTTGTCTAGATGGGTTATGGCAGTGTGTAGTGTGATTGCGATTGCATCGTCTGTGGACCTATTGGGGCGGTAAGCAAATTGGAGTGGGTCTAGGATGTCAGGTAGGGTAGAGGTAATATGGTCCTTGACTAGTCTCTCAAAGCACTTCATGATTACAGAATTGAGTGCTACGGGGCGATAGTCATTTAGCTCAGTTTCCTTGGCTTTTTTGGGAACAGGAACAATGGTGGCCCTCTTGAAGCATGTGGTAACAGTAGACTGGGATAGGGATTGATTGAAAATGTCCGTAAACACACCAGCCAGCTGGTCTGTGTATGCTCTGAGGACGGGGCTGGGGTTGCCGTCTGGGTCGGCAGCCTTGTGAGGGTTAACACGTTTAAATGTTTTACTCACGTTGGCTGCAGTGAAGGAGAGCCCGCAGGTTTTGGTAGCGGGCCGTGTCAGTGGCACTGTATTGTCCTCAAAGCGAGCAAAGAAGTTGTTTAATTTGTCTGGGAGCAAAACATTGTGGTCTGCGACGGGACTGGTTTTCCTTTTGTAGTCCGTGATTGACTGTAGACCCTGCCACATACCTCTCATGTCTGAGCCGTTGAATTTTAACTCTACTTTGTCTCTATACTGACGCTTAGCTTGTTTGATTGCCTTGCGGAGGGAATAGGTACACTGAATCCGGTCACTTTTCCGGTCACCTTGCCCTGATTAAAAGCAGTGGTTTGCGCTTTCCATTTTGCGCGAATGCTGTCATAGATGCTGTGGGTACAACATCACCGATGCACTTGCTAATAAAGTTGCTCACTGAATCAGAATATTCATCAATGTTATTGTCCGACGCTATGCAGAACATATCCCAGTCCACGTGATTGAAGCAATCTTGAAGCGTGGTATCCGATTGGTCAGACCAGCTTTGAACAGACCTGAGCACTGTTGCTTCCTGTTTGAGTTTCTGTCTATAGGCTGGGAGCAACAAAATGGAGTCATGGTCAGATTTTCCGAAAAGAGGGTCTTACAAGATGTGTGATATGAGATATGAGTCACGGAAGTTAGAATAACAATGATCCAGGGTTTTGCCAGCCCGGTTCGTGCATTTGATAAACTGATAAAATTTTGAGAGCCCTGTTTTCAGATTTGCCTTGTTAAAATCCCCAGCTATAATAAATGCAGCCTCAGGATATGTGGTTTCCAGTTTACATGAAGTCAAATGAAGTTCTTTCAGGGCCGTCGATGTGTCTGCTTGGGGGGGATATACACGACTGTGATTATGATCGAAGAGAATTCTCTTGGTAGATAATGCGGTCGGCATCTGATTGTAATTATAGGTCAGGTGAACAAAAGGACTTGAGTTCCTGTATGTTGTTATGATCACACCACGTCTCGTTAATCATAAGGCATACACCCCCGTCCTTCTTCTTACCAGAGAGATGTTTGTTTCTGTCGGCGCGATGCGTGAAGAAACCAGGTGGCTGTACCGACTCTGATATTGTATCCCGAGTTAGCCATGTTTCCGTGAAACAAAGAACGTTACAATCTCTGATGTCTCTCTGGAAGGCAACCCTTGCTCGGATTTCATCTACCTTGTTGTCAAGAGACTGGACATTGGCGAGTAGTATGCTCGGGAGCGATGCGCGATGTGCCCGTCTACGGATCCTGACCAGAAGACCGCTCTGTTGTTTTGGGTCGCCGGCTGAGATCCGATCCATTGTCCTGGGTGGTGGACCAAACAGAGAATCCGCTTCGGGAAAGTTGTATTCCTGGTCGTAATGTTGGTGAGTTGACGTTGCTCTTACATCCAATAGTTTCTCCCGACTGTATGTAATAAAACCTAAGATTTCCTGGGGTAACAATGTAAGAAATAACACATAAAAAACAAAATACTACATAGTTTCCTAGGAATGCGAAGCGAGGCAGCCATCTCTGTCGGCGCCGGAAGTAAAAAATAGATAAGTAGAAAATAGACAATAAAAAATAAAAGTAACAAATAATTACCTGGCAACAGTAAAATAATAATAGCGAGTAAAATAACAATAGCTATGTACAGGGGGCACCAGTACAGAGGCAATGTGCAGGGGGACCAGTTAGTCGAGACAATTGAAGTAATATGTACATGTAGGTAGAATTAAAGTGACTATGCATAGATAATAAACAGAGAGTAGCAGCAGCATAAAAAAGGGGTCTGGGTAGCCCTTGATTAGCTGTTCAGGAGTCTTATGGCTTGGGGGTAGAAGATGTTGAGAAGCCTCTTGGACCTAAACTTGGCGTTCCGAGAGAACAGTTAATGACTAGGGTGGCTGGAGTCTTTGACAATTTGTAGGTCCTTCCTCTGACACTGCCTGGTATAGAGGTCCTGTATTGCTGGAAGCTTGGCCCCAGTGATGTACTGGGACGTACACATTACCCTCTGTAGTGTCTTCTGGTCGGAGCCAGAGCAGTTGCCATACCAGGCAGTGATGCAACCAGTCAAGATGCTCTCGATGGTGCATCTGTAGGACCTTTTGAGGATCTGTGGACCCATGCCGAATCTTTTCAGTCTCCTGAGGGTGAATAGGTTTTGTTGTGCCCTCTTCCCGACTGTGTGTTTGGACCATGATAGTTTGTTGGTGATGTGGACACCAAGAAACTTGAAGCTCTCAACCAGCTCCACTACAGCCCCGACGATGAGAAGGGGGGCGTGCTTTCCTGTAGTTCACAATCATCTCCTTTGTCTTGATCATGTTGAGGGAGAGGTTGTTTTCCTGGCACCACACTGCCAGGTCTCTGACCTCCTCCCTATAAGCTCTCATCTTTGTCGGTGATCAGGCCTACCACTGTTGTGTCATCGGCAAACTTGATGATAGTGTTGGTGTCGTTCCTGGCCATGCAGTCATGAGTGAACATGGAGTACAGGAGGGGACTGAGCATGCACCCCTGAGGGACCCCCGTGTTGACGATCAGTGGGGCAAATTGGAGTGGGTCTATGGTATGCAAATTGGAGTGGGTCTAGGGTTTCTGGGATAATGGTGTTGATGTCAGCCATGACCAGTATTTCAAAACACTTCATGGCTAAAAGATGTGAGTGCTACGGGTCGGTAGTCATTTAGGCAGGTTACCTTAGTGTTCTTAGGCACAGGGACTATGGTGGTCTGCTTGAAACATGTTGGTATTACAGACTCAGTCAGGGACAGGTTGAAAATGTCAATGAAGACACTTGCCAGTTGGTCGAGTGCATGCTCGGAGTACATGTCATGGTAATCCATCTGGCCCTGCGGCCTTGTGAATGTTGACCTGTTTAAAGATTTTACTCACATCGGCTACGGAGAGAGTGATCATACAGTCGTCTTGAACAGTTCATGCTTTCATGCACGTTTCAGTTGCCTCAAATCCTGTTTCAGTTGCCTCTATACTTGCCTCAAAGAGAGCATAGAAGTAATGTAGCTTGTCTGGTAGGCTTGTGTCACTGGGTAGCTCGCGGCTGTGCTTTTCTTTGTAGTCTGTTATAGTTTGCAAGCCCTGCCACAACAGACGAGCATCAGTGGAGCCAGTGTAGTTTGATTCAATCTTAGTCCCGTATTGACGCTTTGCCTGTTTGATGGTAAATCGGAGGGCATACTGGGATTTCTTATAAGCTTCCGAGAGGAGTCCTGCTCCTTGAAAGCGGCAGCTCTACCCTTTAGCTCAGTGCGGATGTTGCCTGTAATCCATTGCTTCTGGTTGGGGTACGTACGTATGGTCATTGTGGGGACGACGTCGTTGATGCACTTATTGATGAAGCCAGTGGCTGATGTGGTGTTCTCCTCAATGCTATCGGAAGAATCCCGGAACATATTCCAGTCTGTGCTAGCAAAACAGTCCTGTAGCTTAGCATCTGCTTCATCTGACCACTTTCTTATTGAGCGAGTCACTGGTGCTTCCTGCTTTAGTTTTTGCTTTTAAGCAAGAATCATTTGGATATAATTATGGTCAGATTTGCCAAATGGAGGGTGAGGGAGTACTCTGTACGTGTGTGGAGTAAAGGTGGTCTAGAGTTGTTTTCCCTCTGGTTGCACATTTAACATGCTGGTAGAAATTAGGTAAAACAGATTTAATTTTCCCTGCATTAAAGTCCTTGGCCACTAGGAGAGCCGGCTCTGGATGAGCGTTTTCCTGTTTGCTTATGGCCATGTACAGCTCGTTGATTGCGGTCTTAGTGCCAGCATCGGTTTGTGGTGGTAAATAGACAGCTACGAAGAATATAGATTACAATTATCTTGGTAAATAGTGTGGTCTACAGCTTATAAGATACTCTAACTCAGGTGAAACCTTGAGACTTCCTTAGATTTCGTGCACCAGCTGTTGTTTACAAATATACATAGACCCCTACCCGTTGTCTTACCAGAGGCCGCTGTTCTATCCTGCTGAAAAAGCTTAAAACCCACCAGCTGTATTTTATTACTGTCGTCTTTCAGCCATGACTTGGTGAAACATAAGATATTACAATTTTTAATATCCCGTTGATAGGATATACGTGATCATATTACGTCTATTTTACTTTCCAATGATTGTACGTCAGCTTATGGGACCAATGGTAAAGGGAGATTACTTGTTCGTCGTCGGATCCTTACAAGGCACCCAGAACTTCGTCCCCAATATCTCTGTGTCTTTCTCCTGTGAATGACGAGGATGAGGGCCTTGTCGGGCGTCTGAAGTAAATCCTTCCTGTCCGACTCGTTAAATATAAAGTATTCCTCCAGTACGGGGTGAGCAATCGCTGTCCTGATATCTAGAAGATCTTTTCGGTCATAACACACGGCTGCAGAAACATTATGTACAAAATAAGATAGAAATAATGCAATAAAACACACAATAGCACAAACACATGAGACCAGAGGCCACTGAGTGATTGTCACGAACCAGCTCAAAGCCTGTAACAAAAGGGGGACAAGGAGTAACAAGATATATCTTTATTAAATAAAGTAAACTAAGTACAATATACAATGGTTTGTGTAATCAGTAATCAGTAGTGTAAGTGAGTGTTTTGCATGCATGAATGTGATAATGCAGGGTGTTGAAAGGTGCCAAAGCAAACAACCAAAAGGCCACCAAGATACACAACTAAATCTGTAAAGGTGTCTGCATGGAGAGAGTCTCTTCCATGAATGGGGAAGTGGTGTATTTATCCTGGGACACACCGGGCCCAGGTGTTTCCCATGTAGCTGACGACCCTCCCAACGCCGCCCACCGGCATCCTAATAAGGAAACAAGAACAAAGAGAGAATACGGCAGACAGAGTGGGAGGGTCGTCACAGTGATATTGCTGTTAAAACATAACATTTCAAATGAAGTATCAACTGCATCAAGTGAGTGCTCAGCATGCCCATCTCTTTTACACTCACTGTCATTAATGATGTTTCTTAAACTATGGGACTCAGGGACGTCATTTATCCAGAACATCTGAGGGGACACAAAGTATGTGAGGATGGATCGAGGGTGGTCCGGAGAGGGCCTAGGAAGTTGGAGAATTTTGCATTTTTCAAACACCTGAAACAGCTTTTTCCTGCAACCTAGAGCCATAGTCATTATCCTTAATTCTATGTAAAAATATTCCATGTAAAGATATGTTTATTTTTCTGCATACCAGCTGTCTGTATCCTCCTGACTGGTGATTAAAAAAACAACAACAACAACAACAATATACTCTGCATCTGCAAACTTCTGAGTAAAATATTGAAAGGAATGTGAGTCTTATTCAGTACATTTAGTAATTGCTTGCTTTTATTAAGTCTACTAACCTTACCACCAGGCATGCCAGCCTAGATAGTTAGACAAGCTAACTACTCTAACTTATATGATAGCCTGAAATGTCTTCTTGGTAGCTAGTTATGAGGTTGGGAGATTTTGTAGCAACAATATCTGAAGCCAACTTTTAAACATTGCTTAATTTGATCACCCAGTTGCAGGAGAACGTTCATGCAATGCAGGAAATGTAAAACTCCTAGTGTATTTGAGGTGTAAAAAGGCATCTGAAAATTGTATCAACCCCTACAAAAATGTCCATTAATTGTTATCCACATAATATTTCCTATTGCTGCAGGATTATTTTCCTGCTGTAGCAAATGGCTCAAATTAAGATCCTACATCTGTTGGTGGCTCGTAGTATTAGAGAGAAACAACAACACATTTAAACAAAAATAATAATATATATTTTTCTGTTTTATTATTTAACAGTACAAGTCTGAGGAGGCACATGCCCCTTTGCCCCCTATAGGCAATGTATCAGTGAATTACTAAAAGTGACTGGTTATGATGCATAGTATATCAGCAAAGACCAGTACAGTACTGCCTTGTGATGTCAAGCTTCTCCATCTCCGTACAAGAATGTACAGGGATACAGAAGTTCAGGGCAACCTTTTCTTAGTGCTAAAGCAACATTTACCATAAACTTCATTATAGTCTGGCACTGCAACATTTACCATGATCCTCATGATTTTTTTACAATGTGATTTCATTGGAAACTTTTCGACAACAATGTACATTATAAAGTGATATTTATGTATTGTTTCATTTACTAAACTGTAGTTAAATAATCACATTGACATTGTTTAGGAATAGTTTCCGTTACAATCAAGCTGCAAGATTATTATGAGATTTAAGGTATTTTTTTGCACTTTGCACAGTGCTTTTAGACTATGAAAATGTCACCCTCAGTAAACTGGTCAAATGTCACAGGAACTCTGCTCCCTCTTAAAAAACAGCAAACACCTGACCTTCCCACGTCGTTCACCAGGAGCCCTTTTTAGACGAAGGTGACTGGCTCTGGCAGTGGTTTGGCCCCCCTCTGCCCCCCATGAACGACCCTCAGGGGTCCTGCTCTCCCCTGTGTGTTGACAGTGTTACTGCACATGTGGGCCACTGAAAGATTGGGTGTACTTCCCTCTCAATTGTTCTGACCCCTGTAAACTTGGGGCCTGGGCTACCAATGGGCCTTTCCGGTCTGAAATATCTCACCCTTATTAAATTATTCTCCTAGGTATTTGCCCCCACTGGGCCCTCTGGACACGTGCCTTCAGCTAAGCTACAGAAGCCAAGTACTATGTTCATTAACTTTCCATTGAATGCAGTTTGCTGCTAAAACAGGGTAACGACAAGGATAATGTGACTCTATGAAAAGGAAGTTTAGGAGTCCCCATAGACTAATTAGGACACAGACAAGTAGGTTTGTAAAATATTTAATTCACCTTGTCCTAATCCACTTTGTTTAAATGTTATGGTGAGAAAACGAAAGAGTAACAATTGCTTGCCTCTTAACCCTTGCCTTATAATAATGAGCTGAAGTAATAATCTGATTATTGTGCTGTTGAGAAATGTATCAGATATATACATCAATGTCCTTATTACAGCATAACCTTCGGAACAACAGTGTCGTCTTACCAGTGGTTGTCCTGTCAAAGACCAATACAGGAATGGAGCAGTGTGCATGCCTAATATATCTAATTGTCTTTAGGTTCCTAATTCCTAACAGACCAATGAATGATATAATGGTACACTATGTGCCATTTAGCAGACGGGTGCATACTTTTTACGTATGGGTGGTCCTGGGAATCTAACCCACTGTCCGTCCTGGCATCCATCCATCCATCCATCCATCCATCCAGCAGCCCTTCTGTTTAATGCTGTGTCAGTCAGAGCCATCTCCATGTTGCCTGCTTCCGTGCCTCCAGCCACCAGTTCTGTAGCCTATAGAAACGGGCCCTGGCTGGGCTGGGGTTTGATTGATGAGGGCCCCACTGTGCTGGGCCCTCCCAGGTGAGCAGGCCTTCAGAAGTGAGGCGTTTGGAGGCGCTGTGTGATAACATGGAGCTGTCCTCCCTGCCACCATCTTACTACGAGCCTCATTCTTCATGAGCATGTCCACATCACCGCCTCACAGCAGGCAGAGCCCAACACGTCTCTCCTCCTCCCCTCTTCTCCATCCTCTTTTCTCCCCTTCCTCTGGTGTTACCAGGAAACAGAGGAGAGTTCATTTCAACTCCACATGAGTCAGTTTGAGCTCCACTATGGAACGTTAGTTTGAATTCCATATTCAGTGTTCTGTGGTTACAGTGCAATATATTGCAAAAGTGATTTTGAGGCATGAAAGCATGAGCTGTGTACACAGGATAGATTCAGAGTTTCACAGTTATGAATAAACTGTCAACCTTCCTGGCCTTAATGGACACTAAGGGTGGCGTGATCCAAGATCCAAACAATCATATGCAGTCTCTGACCGACCACTGACGACCACATAGAGAGTAGCCAGACAGACTCGCGCGTGGTCTGGACTCCAGGAGCTTAATGTGTCCCACTTACTCCAAAATGATCTTCTTCTCCTGGGCCAGCAGAGCAGAGAGGTGGGCCCTACGTTCCCTCACCACAACCTGCACCCCAGACACTCAGACCTTCATTCCTCCCTGCCTTCTGCTCTCTTTTTTTTGTGAGAATTGCAGCGTGGCGTCCAGGTCCTGATGAGTTTGCTGGCAGATTGGGCCAGAACTCCTCACTGAGAACCACTGTTTCTCCATTGCTAAGGGAGAGGCAGGGGGAATGTACAGGGACCACCCGATTGTTTTTGATACGTCCCAACCTAGTTTACCTAAGGTATTCCCATTCAGCAATTATTGGGTGAATGGACTTTTTATAGGCTAGCCGTCTGCTCCAGGTCAAACACACACACACACACACACACACACACACACACACACCGCATGCAGAGTTCTCTACTGCTACAAATGCATGTAGTCTGGTAGAGGTCGACAGATTAATCGGAATGGCCGATTTTAAGGTTTCATAACAATCGGAAATCGGTATTTTTATTATTATTATTATTATTTTTACAACTTTATTTAACGAGGCAAGTCAGTTAAGAACTCATTTTCAATGACGGCCTAGGAACGGTGGGTTAACTGCCTTGTTCAGTCGCAGAACGACAGATTTGTACCTTGTCAGCTCAGGGATTCAATCTTGCAACCTTAGGGTTAACTAGTCCAAAGCTCTAACCACCTGCCTCACGAGGAGCCCGCCTGTTACGCGAATGCAGTAAGAAGCCAAGGTAAGTTGCTAGCTAGCATTAAACTTAATCAATCATAAAAACTAGTTATAACTACACATGGTTGATGATATTACTAGTTTATCTAGCGTGTCCTGCGTCCTGCGTTGCATATAATCGATGCAGTGCACATTCGCGAAAAAGGACTGTCGTTGCTCCAACGTGTACCTAACCATAAACATCAATGCCTTTCTTAAAATAAATACACAGAAGTATATCTTTTTAAACCTGCATATTTAGCTAAATCCGGAATCCGGAATCCGAAATCCGGGTTAGCAGGCAATATTAACCAGGTGAAATTGTGTCACTTCTCTTGCGTTCATTGCACGCAGAGTCAGGGTATATGCAACAGTTTGGGCCGCCTGGCTCATTGCGAACTAATTTGCCAGAATTTTACGTAATTATGACATAACATTGAAGGTTGTTCAATGTAACAGGAATATTTAGACTGATGGATGCCACCCGTTAGATAAAATACGGAACGGTTCCGTATTTCACTGAAAGAATAAATGTTTTGTTTTCGAGATGATAGTTTCCGGATTCGATATTAATGACCTAAGGGTCGTATTTCTGTGTGTTATTATGTTATAATTAAGTCTATGATTTGATAGAGCAGTCTGAGCGATGGTAGGCACCAGCAGGCTCATAAGCATTCATTCAAACAGCACTTTCGTGCGTTTTGCCAGCAGCTCTTCGCAATGCTTCAAGCATTGTGCTTTTTATGACTTCAAGCCTATCAACTCCCGAGATTAGGCTGGTGTAACCGATGTGAAATGGCCAGCTAGTTAGCGGGGTGCGCGCTAATAGCGTTTCAATCGTCACTCGTTCTGAGACTTGGAGTAGTTATTCCCCTTGCTCTGCATGGGTAACGCTGCTTCGAGGGTGGCTGTTGTCGATGTGTTCCTGGTTCAAGCCCAGGTAGGGGCGAGGAGAGGGACGGAAGCTATACTGTTACACTGGCAATACTAAAGTGCCTATAAGAACACCCAATAGTCAAAGGTATATGAAATACATATGGTATAGAGAGAAACAGTCCTATAATTCCTATAATAACTACAACCTAAAACTTCTTACCTGGGAATATTGAAGACTCATGTTAAAAGGAACCACCAGCTTTCATATGTTCTCATGTTCTGAGCAAGGGACTGAAACGTTAGCTTTCTTACACGGCACATATTGCACTTTTACTTTCTTCTCCAACACTTTGTTTTTGCATTATTTAATGCAAATTGAACATGTTTCACTATTTATTTGAAGCTAAATTAATTTTATTGATGCATTATATTAAAGTTAAAATAAGTGTTCATTCTGTAACGATTGTCTGTTGAAGAAGGTGTGGACCAAAGCACAGCCAGGTAAGTGTTCATTCTGTAACGATCGTCTGTTGTAGAAGGTGTGGACCAAAGCACAGCGTGGTAAGTGTTCATTCTGTAACGATCGTCTGTTGAAGAAGGTGTGGACCAAAGCAAAGCGTGGTAAGTGTTCATTCTGTAACGATCGTCTGTTGAAGAAGGTGTGGACCAAAGCACAGCGTGTTAAGTGTTCATTCTGTAACGATCGTCTGTTGTAGAAGGTGTGGACCAAAGCACAGCGTGGTAAGTGTGCATTCTGTAACGATCGTCTGTTGAAGAAGGTGAGGACCAAAGCACAGCGTGGTAAGTGTGCATTCTGTAACGATCGTCTGTTGAAGAAGGTGTGGACCAAAGCACAGCGTGGTAAGTGTTCATTCTGTAACGATCGTCTGTTGAAGAAGGTGTGGACCAAAGCACAGCGTGGTAAGTGTGCATTCTGTAACGATCGTCTGTTGAAGAAGGTGTGGACCAAAGCACAGCGTGGTAAGTGTTCATTCTGTAACGATCGTCTGTTGAAGAAGGTGTGGACCAAAGCAAAGCGTGGTAAGTGTTCATTCTGTAACGATCGTCTGTTGAAGAAGGTGTGGACCAAAGCACAGCGTGGTAAGTGTTCATACTGTAACGATCGTCTGTTGAAGAAGGTGTGGACCAAAGCACAGCGTGGTAAGGGTTCATTCTGTAACGATCGTCTGTTGAAGAAGGTGTGGACCAAAGCACAGCGTGTTAAGTGTTCATTCTGTAACGATCGTCTGTTGAAGAAGGTGTGGACCAAAGCACAGCGTGTTAAGTGTGCATTCTGTAACGATCGTCTGTTGTAGAAGGTGTGGACCAAAGCACAGCGTGGTAAGTGTGCATTCTGTAACGATCGTCTGTTGGAGAAGGTGTGGACCAAAGCGCAGCGTGTTAAGTGTTCATTCTGTAACAATCGTCTGTTGAAGAAGGTGTGGACCAAAGCACAGCGTGTTAAGTGTTCATTCTGTAACGATCGTCTGTTGTAGAAGGTGTGGACCAAAGCACAGCGTGGTAAGTGTTCATTCTGTAACGATCGTCTGTTGTAGAAGGTGTGGACCAAAGCACAGCGTCGTAAGTGTTCATTCTGTAACGATCGTCTGTTGAAGAAGGTGTGGACCAAAGCACAGCGTGGTAAGTGTTCATGAATTTTATTTCAACTGAACACTCAATAACAAAAATAACAAAGAGAATGAACGAAAACCGGAACAGTCCTGCCAGGTGCAGAAACACAAAACAGAAAATAACTACCCACAAAAACCCTGTGGGAAAAAGCTACCTAAGTATGGTTCCCAATCAGAGACAACAATAGACAGCAGTCCCTGATTGAGAACCATACCCGGCCATAACAAAGAAATACAAAACCATAGAAAAAGGAACATAGAATGCCCACCCAAATCACACCCTGACCAAACCAAAATAGAGACATAAATAGCTCTAAGGTCAGGGCGTGACACATTCAGTATTGTTGTAATTGTCATTACTACAAATAAATAAAAACAATCGGCCGATTAATCGGTATCGGCTTTTTTTTTGGGGTCCTCCAATAATCGGTATCGGTATCGGCGTTGAAAAATCATAATCGGTCGACCTCTAGTCTCTGGCGTATGTCAAATTACTTATCATATCCATATTCACAGTAGAGTGCCATTTTTTAAACAGACGAGAAATGACTGCTTTGATTGAGCAAATTGATTTCCAACCATTGACAGAGGATGAAATGTTAAATGACAGCTTAAATGTGTTTGTTATGCTGCCTAAACTGACGCATTCGACGTTGAGAGACTACTGACTAAACTGTTCAAGTAGCTTTCACCATGCAGACACAACACTCCCCAGGATTTAACCAACACTCCATCTAATGTAATATATTCTAATGAACAGTGAGATGGCTATTGGCTGTTGCAGTATGTGTTGGTTTTGGTGATTCATCCAGTGGCCACAGCCCTTTGTAAACACAGGAGACACGTTTTGTGTTGTTTCTTTTTAATAAGAGCGGTCTGGGAAACTTGACCATGGCACGGTTCTGTGGATGTGTGCCTGCAGACAGGTGTGTGTTAGGCCTAGAGAGATTGATGCATGCACGGCATCTCCCGTACCTGTAAGATTTACAACCGACTATGTTGGACAGGCCACATTGGTCAGACTTTTAAATACCTTATAATTGGGCTTAAACAAGTCTTTCATTTCAACTTCTGACAGACTCATACATAGCCAGTCACCACTAGCAAACAAACAAGACGTTTTTTAGCATTGGAAAGGTCTGGAGAATGAACCAAAATATTTCCTGTGGTGCCAGCCCAGCCCAGGTTTTGGCATGGCAGTTGTGTCCAACCGCCATCCAGCAAGAACATTTTGCCAGCATGAAATAGAACTCAATGTGTAATACATTTATTAACAGAACATGTATATATTGAGTACTTCAAATGAGTGGGTGGTGGTGGCTGCATGAAAGGCCATGGTCTATCACCAGTTTAACACCACAGTTAGTGGTCTGAATAGGCACCATGAACTCCTACATGCACACCACTGACTGCTCCTCTGTCTCCCCCACCTTAACCTGGTCTGTCTCCTCCACCTTAACCAGGTCTGTCTCTCCCAACTTAACCAGGTATGTCTCCCCCAACTTAACCTGGTCTGTCTCCTCCACCTTAACCTGGTTTGTCTCTCCCAACTTAGCCTGGTCTTCCTCCTCCAACTTAGCCTGGTCTGTCTCCCCCAACTTAGCATGGTCTGTCTCCCCCAACTTAGCATGGTCTGTCTCCCCCAACTTAGCCTGGTATTTCTCCCCCAACTTAGCCTGGTTTGTCTCCCTCTACCTAGCCTGGTCTGTCTCCTCCAACTTAGCCTGGTCTGTCTTCACCGACTTAGCCTGGTCTGTCTCCTCCAACTTAGCCTGGTCTGTCTTCACCAATTTAGCCTGGTCTGTCTCCTCCAACTTAGCCTGATCTGTCTTCACCAATTTAGCCTGGTCTGTCTTCACCAACTTAGCCTGGTCTGTCTCCTCCAACTTAGCCTGGTCTGTCTCCAACATCTTAGCCTGGTCTGTCTCCAACATCTTAGCCTGGTCTGTCTCCACCAACTTAGCCTGGTCTGTCTCCACCAACCTAGCCTGTGAATATGGCATACTGTAGCATGATACTGTATGCCAGTAAGGTCCACCAGACCAAGTTGATGGTTGGATAAGTGCATTGTTTTCCTTGAACCAATGACCCCCTTTATTTAGCACTGTGGTTATACTACAGATCCCATAATAAATTGCTGTCTCTTGCTTTCTGCGACAATGCTAACTTGGTCAAATTTGGTCAAATGTAAAAAACAAAATGCCAAAATGTGTCAAATAAATGTATTATACCTTTTGTTTAATGACTATTTATAATAGGTGGCCGAGAGCTAGCTATCGTCTTTGGAAAGCTACCGTCAGAGATAACGGTAGTACTAACCGGAGTTAGACAACAAGTTAACCAGCTATAGGTCCAGTTTGAAAGTGCATAAAGGATAACTTTAGTTATTCCAAATGGTATTTGAATTGACTACCAAATCATAATCAGTACGCAGTCAAAATCAAGTAAAAACATATTTTATACAATACTTTATACAATACTACTATAGCCAATATAAACTCTTTGAATAACACAAAAAAATTGCAAAAAAACACACTCCAAAAATAAATCACAAGGAATAAAGTTTTGAATTATTTGTTCAATGTCTATGAGGTATCAGAAAGCACAGGATTTTTTTTACACATATGCCACAAAACTACCTCCATACTTCTGCGTATTTGTTTGGCTTACCTTTAAACGAGTCCCTTATTAGTTTGTAGCTCTAACGGTTCAGACATCTCAGACAAAGGTTTGCTTGTGGGGGTCATAGAGCAAGACGGAGAACACCATTGTGTCCGTGAGAGTCTCCCCTTTCTATAAAGTGGTCAGACGCTTTGTGAGAAGACCGATTTAGGGAATGTCTCCTGGTCTGACAAACAGCTCTTTAGCTTTGCCACATTCGGTGGATTGAGAGGCAGCCCATGCCATGCCAGAAGAAGAAGATATCTCTATCTTAAATTGACAGATTTTAATGGGAATTCTTTAAATATGGGCTCCCGAGTGGAGTGGCACAGCGGTCTAAGGCACTGCATCTCAGTGCTAGAGGCGTCACAACAGACCCTGGTTCGATTCCAGGCTGTTTCACAACCTGCTGTGATTGGGATTCCCATAGGGCGGCGCACAATTGGCCCAGTGTCATCCGGCTTAGGGTTTGGCCGGGGAAGGCCGCCATTGTAAATAAGAAGTTGTTCTTAACTGACTTGCCCAGTTAAATAAAGGTTAAATAGAAATACTATTTAAAAATGATGTTACTTAGATGGAAGCACCGGTGAGTCAAAAGACTGGGGGATTTAAAGGAGTAAACCATTTTTATTTATTATGTTGTTTTTTTTAAAACATATTTTGCCAGGTTTGGACATTTTATGATAGATCACTTAGGCCTACTCATACACTCCTCATCACATACTGCTGTAACGTTTTGTACGAGGTTAGGGGCCTAAAGGTTGTAGAGAAACTTAGGCCTACTCATACACTCCTCATCACATACTGCTGTAACGTTTTGTACGAGGTTAGGGGCCTAAAGGTCGTAGAGAAACACCTGAGCTGACTTCCAGTAAAAGCAGAGATGGGCAGGGTTTCCTGTCTCTGAGAAAAATACCCCAAAATGGTTAAAGAAAAGTTAAGAATAACCCCATTTCAACTGGTTTGTTTTCCTCTGTAATTCAATGAAATTCAAGTTGGTTTGTCAAACAAAAAATACCTCTTCAAAATGGAAAAGAAGAAGTAAACACAAACAAAGAGAGACCAATAAAGATGGTGTCCTGAGTCATTTTGTCTACATCACACACTGCCCTGTTTTTCTTTAGAGATGGTGTCCTGAGTCATTTTGTCTACATCACACACTGCCCTGTTTTTCTTTAAAGATGGTGTCCTGAGTCATTTTGTCTACATCACACACTGCCCTGTTTTTCTTTAGAGATGGTGTCCTGAGTCATTTTGTCTACATCACACACTGCCCTGTGTTTCTTTAAAGATGGTGTCCTGAGTCATTTTGTCTACATCACACACTGCCCTGTTTTTCATTAAAGATGGTGTCCTGAGTCATTTTGTCTACATCACACACTGCCCTGTTTTTCATTAAAGATGGTGTCCTGAGTCATTTTGTCTACATCACACACTGCCCTGTTTTTCTTTAGAGATGGTGTCCTGAGTCATTTTGTCTACATCACACACTGCCCTGTTTTTCTTTAGAGATGGTGTCCTGAGTCATTTTGTCTACATCACACACTGCCCTGTTTTTCTTTAGAGATGGTGTCCTGAGTCATTTTGTCTACATCACACACTGCCCTGTTTTTCATTAGAGATGGTGTCCTGAGTCATTTTGTCTACATCACACACTGCCCTGTTTTTCTTTAGAGATGGTGTCCTGAGTCATTTTGTCTACATCACACACTGCCCTGTTTTTCTTTAGAGGTGGTGTCCTGAGTCATTTTGTTTACATCACACACTGCCCTGTTTTTCTTTAGAGATGGTGTCCTGAGTCATTTTGTCTACATCACACACTGCCCTGTTTTTCTTTAGAGATGGTGTCCTGAGTCATTTTGTCTACATCACACACTGCCCTGTTTTTCATTAAAGATGGTGTCCTGAGTCATTTTGTCTACATCACACACTGCCCTGTTTTTCTTTAGAGATGGTGTCCTGAGTCATTTTGTCTACATCACACACTGCCCTGTGTTTCTTTAGAGATGGTGTCCTGAGTCATTTTGTCTACATCACACACTGCCCTGTTTTTCTTTAGAGATGGTGTCCTGAGTCATTTTGTCTACATCACACACTGCCCTGTTTTTCTTTAGAGGTGGTGTCCTGAGTCATTTTGTCTACATCACACACTGCCCTGTTTTTCTTTAGAGGTGGTGTCCTGAGTCATTTTGTCTACATCACACACTGCCCTGTGTTTCTTTAGAGATGGTGTCCTGAGTCATTTTGTCTACATCACACACTGCCCTGTGTTTCTTTAGAGATGGTGTCCTGAGTCATTTGTCTACATCACACACTGCCCTGTTTTTCTTTAGAGGTGGTGTCCTGAGTCATTTTGTCTTCATCACACACTGCCCTGTTTTTCTTTAGAGATGGTGTCCTGAGTCATTTTGTCTACATCACACACTGCCCTGTTTTTCTTTAGAGATGGTGTCCTGAGTAATTTTGTCTACATCACACACTGCCCTGTTTTTCTTTAGAGGTGGTGTCCTGAGTCATTTTGTCTACATCACACACTGCCCTGTTTTTCTTTAGAGATGGTGTCCTGAGTCATTTTGTCTACATCACACACTGCCCTGTTTTTCTTTAGAGGTGGTGTCCTGAGTCATTTTGTCTACATCACACACTGCCCTGTTTTTCATTAAAGATGGTGTCCTGAGTCATTTGTCTACATCACACACTGCCCTGTTTTTCATTAAAGATGGTGTCCTGAGTCATTTTGTCTACATCACACACTGCCCTGTTTTTCTTTAGAGGTGGTGTCCTGAGTCATTTTGTCTACATCACACACTGCCCTGTTTTTCTTTAGAGGTGGTGTCCTGAGTCATTTTGTCTACATCACACACTGCCCTGTTTTTCTTTAGAGGTGGTGTCCTGAGTCATTTGTCTACATCACACACTGCCCTGTTTTTCTTTAGAGATGGTGTCCTGAGTCATTTTGTCTACATCACACACTGCCCTGTTTTTCTTTAGAGGTGGTGTCCTGAGTCATTTGTCTACATCACACACTGCCCTGTTTTTCTTTAGAGATGGTGTCCTGAGTCATTTTGTCTACATCACACACTGCCCTGTTTTTCATTAAAGATGGTGTCCTGAGTCATTTTGTCTACATCACACACTGCCCTGTTTTTCTTTAGAGATGGTGTCCTGAGTCATTTTGTCTACATCACACACTGCCCTGTTTTTCTTTAGAGATGGTGTCCTGAGTCATTTGTCTACATCACACACTGCCCTGTTTTTCATTAAAGATGGTGTCCTGAGTCATTTTGTCTACATCACACACTGCCCTGTTTTTCTTTAGAGATGGTGTCCTGAGTAATTTGTCTACATCACACACTGCCCTGTTTTTCTTTAGAGATGGTGTCCTGAGTCATTTTGTCTACATCACACACTGCCCTGTTTTTCATTAAAGATGGTGTCCTGAGTCATTTGTCTACATCACACACTGCCCTGTTTTTCTTTAGAGATGGTGTCCTGAGTCATTTGTCTACATCACACACTGCCCTGTTTTTCATTAAAGATGGTGTCCTGAGTCATTTTGTCTACATCACACACTGCCCTGTTTTTCATTAAAGATGGTGTCCTGAGTCATTTGTCTACATCACACACTGCCCTGTTTTTCTTTAGAGATGGTGTCCTGAGTCATTTTGTCTACATCACACACTGCCCTGTTTTTCATTAAAGATGGTGTCCTGAGTCATTTGTCTACATCACACACTGCCCTGTTTTTCTTTAGAGATGGTGTCCTGAGTCATTTGTCTACATCACACACTGCCCTGTTTTTCATTAAAGATGGTGTCCTGAGTCATTTTGTCTACATCACACACTGCCCTGTTTTTCATTAAAGATGGTGTCCTGAGTCATTTTGTCTACATCACACACTGCCCTGTTTTTCAATAAAGATGGTGTCCTGAGTCATTTGTCTACATCACACACTGCCCTGTTTTTCTTTAGAGATGGTGTCCTGAGTCATTTGTCTACATCACACACTGCCCTGTTTTTCTTTAGAGATGGTGTCCTGAGTCATTTTGTCTACATCACACACTGCCCTGTTTTTCTTTAGAGATGGTGTCCTGAGTCATTTTGTCTACATCACACACTGCCCTGTTTTTCATTAAAGATGGTGTCCTGAGTCATTTTCTCTACAGCACACGCTGCCCTGTTTTAATTTTCCTTCTCCTCAATGGAAATCTATTCTTGCATCTAAATGTGATATACTTTCAGTGCAATACGCAAACATAGAGAGATTCTAGAAAAATAGAAATGACTTAGCATGCTGTGGTGTGATGCTGACGATAGTCTCATTTGTGCTTTGAATGACTTTCCATAGTATGAGTCAACTGACCATTCTCTTCCATGGTTTAGGGTTGGAATGCTGTGGTGAAAACACAGCTTGTCAGGTTGTTTCTAACCCTGAGGTAAGAATGATTTGAGTGTGACGTTGACCTAATACAGACCCTAAATAGACACCTATATAAGTGAACAGAGCCCTTTTTTCCAAAGCTGTCTAGCATCACGTGACTCAGTAGCCATCATTGTAATCCATTCTGACTTTAGTAGACACGTTTTGCCTTTCTCTAAATAGGGGCAGCATTTGAAATAATTTGCCAACAATGTCAACCAAGGACAAATGTTTATTTTAGAAGTCATGTTTGAATATTGATTTTGTTTCCATATATTTCTATTCTTGGCTCAGTGAGTCTGTACGTCTCTGAGACATTTGTTTGAAGGAAACGCCAGGTCTGAATTCATGTAGGGCTCGGTATTGGGACGTTTTCAGTGTAAGGCAAGTCATGATAAGGGAATCTGTGTCAAGGAGTCCAAGCTAAATAAACTCAGTACTGGCATACTTTATTTTTAAACCCTGCCTTGGAATATCATGCCTACCACATTGGAAAAACACAACTGTTAATATCAAAAATCTGAGGAGGAACTTTCCTTTTTTTCTTTTCATTATGTTTATACAGGATTGTGTTCCATGTGCAATAAAACACCTTTTGACCTATTCCAATAAAATAGGACATTCTTGAATGTCTCTTACCATGTCTGCTGGCTCGGCTGAAATTCTGTCTGAGAAGCTAACTGTACCCTGACTATGGGATTCTGGGGCGCAGAACTCACCCCAGCCAGTGTGGGTTAGAACAGCATGTCCTGAATGAACACAATGTCAATGGACCTAAACACCATAGTATACATATAATAGATTGGAAAGAATCTTCTTCTAGTGTTTTCATTCTGATGCTGTTGAGAGAATCTTACTTGGTATACTTTTTTAACATTTCTACAAGGGATTTGTTTTATTCCACCCGCTTCGAGAGAATAGATGCAAATGGATTCATTTTGTTTCATCAATAAGATCACAGCATTTCTTGATGAACAATTCACTACAAAAACAATGATATCTGTCGTATGATCAATTCCATATAAGATTGTTAGACCCTCTATCATGTTTTCATGGTATGACTTATGAATTAGCTGGCTATGGAACAATCCTACCCACTCCCTCCTGTCAGACTGATGATAAATCAAACATATTATACATCTGTTTAAATGGTGGCAACCCAAACACAAGGTCCTGAGCAGTCAGCAAAATCAATCAATCAATCAATTGGCCTTGTTAAAGTCACACCGCGTGTCGAAGGTGAGCAATAAAAGTAGTCTTGTGTTGGAGGAGGGGTTAGGGATGGAGGGAGGGAGGGATCATTTTCTATCCCTCCTTAAGTAAATACAAGAGCTCCAGTGGTGGTTATTAGACACATCACAATCCCTGGTTATTTGGCAGGCTCTTGCTAATGGAAGACTAGTAGACTGAGTGGACGTCACAAGCGGGGGGCCTGAACAAAGAGGTCCTTTCTGTGGGCTGAGAGGTGCTGAAAGGTTGGGTGAGGGTGGCAGGAGCTGTGTAGAGAAGCCACTATCATGCTGGGCTTGACATGCTGCACGGGGGCCTACCCACAGACAAAGGCATATTATCCATCCTATACTGCAGTCAGAGCCCCCCAAGGTTGTGTATTGAGACCAGCTCACTGCTGTTGATTAGCAGGGAGGGAGAAACAACATTGCAGGCAGCAGACAGCAATGATATAATATAATAGTGTTCCTCAACTCTTTTCTCGAGAACATTCAATGTTACCCTTTTTTCTTCAAGCACACATCATTGAACTAATCAAGGGATTGATGATTAGTGGAGTTGTTGAACCAGGTGTGCTAGTGTGGGGCTAGAACATACATGTGCAATGTTGGAGGTACTGAAGGTCCGGAGTTGAGAAACTGGTATACAAATGGTATGGTGGTCAAAGCTGATTGGCCATTGAATGAGCAGTGATAAACACCTATGTGGATTTGAGGGTAGCAGGCAGCCTATTAGATAGAGCAGTGATAAACACCTATGTGGATGTGAGGGTAGCAGGCAGCCTATTGGTTAGAGCAGTGATAAACACCTATGTAGATATGAGGGTATTAGGCAGCCTATTGGTTAGAGCAGTGATAAACACCTATGTGGATGTGAGGGTAGCAGGCAGCCTATTGGTTAGAGCAGTGATAAACACCTATGTGGATGTGAGGGTAGCAGGCAGCCTATTGGTTAGAGCAGTGATAAACACCTATTTGGATTTGAGGGTAGCAGGCAGCCTATTAGATAGAGCAGTGATAAACACCTATGTGGATGTGAGGGTAGCAGGCAGCCTATTGGTTAGAGCAGTGATAAACACCTATGTGGATGTGAGGGTAGCAGGCAGCCTATTGGTTAGAGCAGTGATAAACACCTATGTGGATGTGAGGGTAGCAGGCAGCCTATTGGTTAGAGCAGTGATAAACACCTATGTGGATTTGAGGGTAGCAGGCAGCCTATTGGTTAGAGCATTGGGCCAGTAACCAAAAAGTTGCTTGTTTTAATTCCCTGATCCAACAATGTGCAAGGCACTTAACCATAATTGCTCATGTATGTTGTTCTGCATAAGAGTGTCTGTTAAATGTACTAGAAGATGATGTAACATGTAGTTATTGTCTGATGGGGATAAATCAAAGATCGTGATTTTGTGGTCTCCAATGTGACCTTCTGGGTCTGGCTGTTGATGCACTGGATCTGGGTGTTGAGAGTTCTGGGCCCGTGTCCACAAAGCGTCTCAGTGTCAGAGTGCTGATCTAGGATCCGTTTTGCATTTTGGATCATGATGAATTAGATTATATAGACAGATCCTAGATCAGCACTCCAACTCTGAGATGCTTTGTAGCTTTGATGCTTTGTCTCCATCTCTGGGATAAACCAGGAGTACGTTTTGTAGTTATACAGAGGACTGAAACATGGACCTCCCCTGTACAAACGGATGGATATTAGTGTCTTGGCAGAGATACTTAACCTGCTCCCTTTCTGGCCAAGTACCATACTCCTCCCCCTTAAAAGTTCTGGAAAACATTTTCCTTAATAATAATGAACTGTGGACACACACATCTAGCAATTCATTAAGCCCTTAGTCAAGTGCAGGGAGTGGTGTGTGTCCGGGGGGAGAAAAGGGGGCTCTCTGCCCAGGCTGAGAGCCCCAGGCTGCCCCATTGAATGATGGAATCTAAAAGTTAACATGGCAAAGAGTCATAGCTCATTGATTCTCAGTGCCACAGCTTCTGACGTCACAACAAGATAATCCAGACCACATGTGCCCAAAAATGCCCCTCTTGAATGAGAAAGTGGTGTATGTCTGTCTGAGGAAGCTTGCATCCAACGCCAAATACAGTTTCCAAAAGGACACTAATTTGTTTTGTGTTTCAGTTGAGGGATTTTAGGAGAGAAGGTGCTGCCTGTGACTCACACAATGGCTGTGTCGCTCTAAGGGGAAGGTGTAGACATAAACACACGCACACAGACTTACTCTCCATCTCTCTCAGTTGGTTTAAGCTACTCAAGCGTTCAAGATGCAGAGTCAGCTGATCGTGTTGATGTATATGCCATCTCTGTGTAAGTCAGACATCTGGAGTTCGATGCCATCTCTGTGTAAGTCAGACATCTGGAGTTCCATGCCATCTCTGTGTAAGTAGGACATCTGGAGTTCCATGCCATCTCTGTGTAAGTAGGACATCTGGAGTTCGATGCCATCTCTGTGTAAGTAGGACATCTGGAGTTCGATGCCATCTCTGTGTAAGTAGGACATCTGGAGTTCGATGCCATCTCTGTGTAAGTAGGACATCTGGAGTTCGATGCCATCTCTGTGTAAGTCAGACATCTGGAGTTCGATGCCATCTCTGTGTAAGTCAGACATCTGGAGTTCGATGCCATCTCTGTGTAAGTCAGACATCTGGAGTTCGATGCCATCTCTGTGTAAGTCAGACATCTGGAGTTCGATGCCATCTCTGTGTAAGTAGGACATCTGGAGTTCGATGCCATCTCTGTGTAAGTAGGACATCTGGAGTTCCATGCCATCTCTGTGTAAGTAGGACATCTGGAGTTCGATGCCATCTCTGTGTAAGTAGGACATCTGGAGTTCGATGCCATCTCTGTGTAAGTAGGACATCTGGAGTTCGATGCCATCTCTGTGTAAGTAGGACATCTGGAGTTCGATGCCATCTCTGTGTAAGTCAGACATCTGGAGTTCGATGCCATCTCTGTGTATGTTGAACGTCTGGAGTTTGAACGTATGCCTGATGAGTCAAAGTAGAAGCAGCTGTTCACAGATGAATTAATCATTACATTTGTCACTGATGTTTGACTGTGAATGGCACTGTTAACATGCGGTATAAATCACCCAGTAGAAAAACTAGACTTAGGAATGGATTGGTTTCATTGAAGGTGGCGTGATCATGTTCATAACATAGATTTTGATTAAGTCCATTGGCTTTGTTCCCTGCCCACAAAAAAACAAGGCTCTGGTTTTATCTTGGCAAAATTGAATTATACTAAATTACTTTTTAATAACCAAGTAGTAAGTATATAATAACTACTAGTTGACCATGCCCCAGTCACTTCAGCACTTCAGCAGACAGGGGCATGGTCAACTGAGATCCACTGTGGCAGGCATGTGTGGCTGGCAGGGTTAAAGCCTTCTAACCAGAGGAAAGACCTGGGGGCCTTGCGACAGGCCCGTGAACCATAGGGGTGATTCCCTGGCCGCCGCACACAGTCCGCCTTTCACCTCCTTCTGTTCACACAAAGAGGAACTTATCCAAGCCCCCTTCTCCCTTCCCCACCAACCTCCCTCTCCATTCCCCACCTCCCCCTCTCTCCCCCTCTCCCTTCCTCACCTCTCCCTTCCCCACCTCCCCCTCTCTCCATTCCCCACCTCCCCCTCTCTCCCCCTCCACCCCCTCTCTCCCCCACTTCTTCATTATAACCAGGAGCCAAGTCTCACCACAGTATAATAAAAACCTGCCTGGCTGAACAGCCCCTGCCAGAGAATCACAGCACAGCAGACTAGGGAGGAGAGGAGAAGGTCCAGGTCCAACCTGTAGCAGTATACTGGAGAATAGGTGGCCAGACTGATGCTTGTACAGGTTGCTACAGTAGGTGGCAGTGTGGAGCAATGAGTGGGAGCTATAGGATTTCCATGGAGATGAATACAGTCATATACCAGTGTTGGCCATGTGAGTTTCCATGGTATTTGAAGATTGTTAAGAATTATATAATACATATGTATTAGTTATGTCAAGCCCCTGTTATAGTCCTGTTCATGTGAGTTTCATCGACATTAAAAGAACCCAAAGCAAAGTGAACCAAATAAATGTGTACAAATCATGATATCTTCTCTTTCAAGTTCAACCAAGTATACAGACTCAAAAGGCAGATGTAATTTAGTCAGTTATCAGAATATATTATAAAGTGGTGAAAGTGTCAGATCAGACTGATCAGTAGTACACTGGTCTACCGATACGTCATGCAGGTTTACAGTGCCTCCGTCAAACAGAAACTCAAAGGGCTGGGAAGATGGAGTGGAGCATTTGAAAGTATATATTTAATGATATCTGTGAAAACGAAAAAGAAAAACAGCCTAAAACATGGAAAAACAAAGTGTCAGACAGATTATTCCTGGGCAACATGTGTTACTTCTCCCTCAAATGGTAGGTGTCTGCCAAAAGCACTGCTCAGCCTCAGTACGGTCAAACGCTAGAAGGGTGAAGAAATAAACAGAACCAAATGAGATGGCTAGAAACTAAAATAGCAGCATTGGTGTAAAGAGACACTCAAACAACTGGAATAAATGATTCTGTATATTCCCCAGTTATAATAATAATAATAATAATATTATTCTCAACAGAAAGTTAAATTTATGTTTTCAATTACAGAAATGTAATTGGTCAACATGGTCCATTTAAGATATGTAAATAGCAGGGAAGTGCATAGCAGTGAATGGGAATAAGACAGATTGTCCACAGTATACGTTATTCACTTGGAGGCGTAGGTTCAAATCCCACTGATAACACTAACGACGTGCTATGTGTTCAGGCAGCACTAGCAGCAGAGTGGCGCCATGTTGGATCTCAGAATTCTACACTGATATATAATTTATTTTTATGAATGCAATTTCTAGTTGATAAGGCCAGTGTACATCAGCTATGTTTCCAGTTCACATCAATGCAATTGTGCCAGAGTTAGCTATGAAGCTAATTTACATCCCTAGTTCCATTAACATCTGTAATCTTCTCTAAGAGCTATGTATCCTCATATTGGCTAACGTCCAACCTTGACCCATACTCACCCTTGTTCTCTTCATGTGTCTGACTCCTGTTGAAGCCGAGGTACTACCTCTCCCATTCTGCCTGACTGACTCCTGTTGAAGTCGAGGTACTACCTCTCCCATTCTGCCTGTCTGACCCCTGTTGAAGTCGAGGTACTACCTCTCCCATTCTGCCTGTCTGACCCCTGTTGAAGTCGAGGTACTACCTCGTCCATTCTGCCTGTCTGACCCCTGTTGAAGCCGAGGTACTACCTCTCCCATTCTGCCTGTCTGACCCCTTCTGAAGCAGAGGTACTACCTCTCCCATTCTGCCTGTGCTGCCTACCGGCAGACACCTGTTCTGGATCTGTCACCGGTGGAGATTGATCTAAAACCTTACGTTTCCTCTGGTCCCTGGCGGACTTTAAAAAACGGGGGCCTTTGGGAGGCCACACACAGTCACAAAAACTCATACAGACTGTAGCATGAGAGTAAATTAACCTAGAGAACAATCCTCCTCGGACCATGTGTGGCTCAGACTAGGATATAGGGTTCAGACGAGTGAGAAAACATGGCTGTGTCAGGGTTGACTGACGTCTCGGCTGTCTCAGGATGGGCTGTTATGGCCTGGAACATACAGATACTATACTATACTGTAGATATTCTGTTATGGCCTGGAACATCCAGATACTATACTATACTGTCGGTATTCTGTTATGGCCTGGAACATACAGATACTATACTATACTGTATATATTCTGTTATGGCCTGGAACATACAGATACTATACTATACTGTATATATTCTGTTATGGCCTGGAACATACAGATACTATACTATACTGTAGATATTCTGTTATGGCCTGGAACATACAGATACTATACTATACTTTAGATATTCTGTTATGGCCTGGAACATCCAGATACTATACTGTAGATATTCTGTTATGGCCTGGAACATACAGATACTATACTATACTGTATATATTCTGTTAAGGCCTGGAACATACAGATACTATACTATACTGTAGATATTCTGTTATGGCCTGGAACATACAGATACTATACTATACTGTATATATTCTGTTATGGCCTGGAACATCCAGATACTATACTGTAGATATTCTGTTATGGCCTGGAACATACAGATACTATACTATACTGTAGATATTCTGTTATGGCCTGGAACATACAGATACTATACTATACTGTAGATATTCTGTTATGGCCTGGAACATACAGATACTATACTATACTGTCGGTATTCTGTGATGATACTGTAGTATTTAATATCACTCCCACATGATTCTTCCCAAACGCAAGTGGCAGGTAGAGTGTTGGGCCAGTAACACGGTGACAAATATGTTGTACAGTACATACCACAGTACAGTACTATGAATTGTACACTTGATCTCATTCACACTGTTCTCACTGATCCAGTATCAATGATTCTGACTGTGAAACTCATGAGCTGTGTTCCATATCTGCACATCTGTATGTATCTGTATGTTCCACATCATAACATAATATCTACAGCAGTATCTGTATGTATCACATCATAACATAATATCTACAGTAGTATCTGTATGTATCACATCATAACATAATATCTACAGTAGTATCTGTATGTATCACATCATAACATAATATCTACAGCAGTATCTGTATGTTCCACATCATAACATAATATCTACAGTAGTATCTGTATGTTCCACATCATAACATAATATCTACAGCAGTATCTGTATGTATCACATCATAACATAATATCTACAGTAGTATCTGTATGTATCACATCATAACATAATATCTACAGCAGTATCTGTATGTATCACATCATAACATAATATCTACAGTAGTATCTGTATGTATCACATCATAACATAATATCTACAGTAGTATCTGTATGTATCACATCATAACATAATATCTACAGTAGTATCTGTATGTATCACATCATAACATAATATCTACAGTAGTATCTGTATGTTCCACATCATAACATAATATCTACAGTAGTATCTGTATGTTTCATTTCATAACATAATATCTACAGTAGTATCTGTATGTATCACATCATAACATAATATCTACAGTAGTATCTGTATGTATCACATCATAACAGAATACCTACAATAGTATCTGTATGTATCACATCATAACATAATATCTACAGTAGTATCTGCATGTTCCACATCATAACATAATATCTACAGTAGTATCTGCATGTTCCATATCATAACATAATATCTACAGTAGTATCTGTATGTTTCACATCATAACATAATGCACATGTGTATTAATACAAGTGTGAAATAGGACAAGTATAAGGAATTATTAAATGCAAAGCTCTTTAGCTTATTTACACTGTTAGTTTAAATACACTACTGTTATCAAGACATGTTATCACAAGAAGCTAACACTGCTGGTAGATACGCAGAGGGATGTTCTCAACTTAAATACACTACTGTTGTCACAGACATGTCACATGATGCTAACACTGGGCCAGTATCACCCAGGCCCATATTTGTAGCTGTGCCATAACAGTTTATCTAATACATACAGTACACATATTGAGATGAGAGAGAAAGAGAGAGGTGGGAGAAAAAGGGAGACAGAGAGTGAGGAGAGAGGGAGAGCGATATGGAGGATAGAAGGGGGAGAGAGGGAGAAAGAGAGTGAGGAGAGGGAGAGTAAGGAGAGAGGGAGGAGAGAAAGAGTGTGTGAGGAGAGAGGGAGTGAGGGAGAGAGAGAGAGAGAGAGAGAGAGAGAGAGAGAGGGAGGATAGAGGGGGAGAGAGGAGATAGAGGGAGAACAGATAAATAAATAGACTGATAAGGAGAATGAGAGATAATCAACTTCATGGCTGTTTATCTAATACAGAGTGCACAGCGAGTCGACAGCTGGAGACGGAGAGAGAGAAGAAATGAATCTGAGTGAGATCAGGGCAGTTCAGGCTCTATCTGAACTAATTCATGGAGCAGCTCTGTTTTTGTTTCTCCAACACCTCCGTAATTAGGTATATGAATTACTCTGCTGATGGCCAGAGCAGGCCTTTATAAACCTCGAGGAAGACTGTCTCTGGCTGCTTGGCTGATATATTTATGAGAGCAAGCAAATGCTAACACTATTGATGTTTCCATAATCACCTTCTCTGGGTTGAAGGGCTAGTCATGAGTGACTGCAAGGGAGTGCTAAGATTGCACCCCAAATGGCACCCTATTCCCTATTTAGTGCACTACTTTGACCAGGGCCAACAGTTATGGACTATATGGGAAATAGGGTGCCATTTGGGATGCACCCTAAATGTATCTAACAGATTGTGTAATGGAAGAATGTGGAGAATCTTAGTTGGATAGAGATCAGCCTTGGGCTTAAGTATGACAGTGTTGTAAATTCTCAGACATTAACACATGGACAGAGATGGAAATGTTTTCAACAGGATCTCACTGTTTTACCCAATTTTACTTCAGATTCTGACGTTCATCCATTCTCCAAATGTCACATTTCGTGCTGTTTTGGACACCCTGTGTTCCTTTTCCTGCTGCCACTCGTCCTTTCTGCAAGCTCCACCTACATTCATTCTGAATGGTTCAATTAAGGGATAAGGTTTGGGATAGGTAAATAGTTACATCACTGGGATTGAACACGCGACCCTCGGAGCCGGAGATAAACCCAAGCCAACTTGATTGTTGTCTCGCTCACCGTTGCCCCTAGTGGCTGGTTTTAAAGCCATCTTCCAACATCCTCAGGACACGAATTTCGAAGTGAATCTTGAGCAACCTTGCTGAACGTTTTAGGGGTAAGGTGGATTAATAACTGAGTTACAGTGGTTTTGTTTGAGTGACTTCATTACCAAGTTTTACCTGAGTGCCAATCAAGGTCAGTTTATTTACCCAGGGAAGGCAAATATACATACTGCTCCAGTAACTACTCAGGCTTTGTGTATTAGGGGTGTGTGTGTGTGTGTATGTGTGTGTGTGTATGTGTGTTGCAGGTGCCAAGGAGTATTCCCTCTGCAGTACTCCAGAGCAAAGCAAGCCAACATCAGCTGGATTGAGAATGACAATCCTGACAGCATTATAGCCGCACACTCATGAACCTACACACACACAGGCACACACAGAGTCTGTCAGTCAAACCCGCACACAGGCACGCACGCACAGTCACACACTCAGTCACACAAACACACACACACACACACACCCCTAATCTGCATCCCCAGGATTTGTGTCCAAACTACTAGTCTATAGGCTGTGGTCTCTCTGTTTGTTGTCCGTTGCTGAGCGCAGACTTTAAATAAACATGGCTTGATAAGCCAGGGGCCAGACCGTGAACTTTAGCCCTTCCAAGTTCCGATTGGGGTCCTCGGCATGAGGTTTACCAGGTGATGCTGTCTACATCCCAAATGACCCCCTATTCCCTATATAGTATAGTGCACTAACTTTTGACCAGGGCCCATAGAGCTCCCATCAAAAGTAATGCACTATGTAGGGAATAGGAGTCCATTTTGGAGGAAGCCATGGGGATAGCCCCAAATGAATTAAGATTTTCTGGGGATGGGGAGGTTGGTAAACATTTGGAGTGGATGAGGGGGTGTTGGTAGGAAATTTACTCTGTCCAGAGTGTCCTGACCTAGAGGTGACTAGGTTAAGAGGGACATGGTGACCTAGAGGTGACTAGGTTAAGAGGGACATGGTGACCTAGAGGTGACTAGGTTAAGAGGGACATGGTGACCTAGAGGTGACTAGGTTAAGAGGGACATGGTGACCTAGAGATGACTACGTTAAGAGAGACATGGTAACGAGAGGATCAGATCTTCAGTTTTTTCCCCAGCGATGGACCACCATAGGATCCTTCTCCTTAATCTCGCTTCTCTGCATTCTATGCAATATTTGACATTTAATTTATTATCTTTAAATATATCCATTGATTTCCTTTTTGTAGTTTGATTTGTTTATAAAACAATAAATACTGAAGCTGTCATGATTTATTATATTTTTTACCCATATTTTAGCGACTTTAACCCAACAATAGCGACCTCGTCAAGAGGTTCAGACCTGGTGTAAAGGTTAAAGTATTGGCAGTCACTGGACCCAGGCTTTATGTCCCGGTCTTGGCTACCCCCAAAATTGCTACATTGTTGTCAGAAGTGGGATGGTGCCCGTGAGGCCATCAGAGAGGTGTGTAAAGTTGAATTCGGAAGTTTACATACACCTTAGCCAAATACATTTAAACTCAGATTTTCACAATTCCTGACATTTAATCCTGGTAAAAATTCCCTGTCTTAGGTCAGTTAGCATCACCACTTTATTTTAAGAATGTGACATGTCAGAATAATAGTAGAGAGAATGATTTATTGCAGCTTATATTTCTTTCATTACATTCCCAGTGGGTCAGAAGTTTACATTTACATTGCCTTTAAATTATTTAACTTGATTCAAACGTTTTGGGTAGCCTTCCACGAGCTTCCCACAATAAGTTGGGTGAATTTTGGCCCATTCCTCCTGACAGAGTGTCACGTTCATCATAAGAATGAGTGGACCAAGGTGCAGCGTGAGTACAGTTCCACATATTTATTACAGTGAAACGTCAAAACAACAATGAATTAACGACGTAGTGCACATAGGCACTAAACAAAACAATATCCCACAACACAGATGGGAAAAGGGACACACTAAGTATGATCTCCAATTAGAGGTAACGATTATCAGCTGCCTCCAATTGGGAACCATACACACACAACAACACAGAAACACGACACCTAGAAACCCCCCTTAGTCACGCCCTGGAAGCTCTGGAAGCGACGCCCTGGAAGCACTGCACTCGCCCTGAAGAGTGTGTCACCAGCCCTGAGTCTCCAGCGACGGTCTACAGCCCGGAACCTCCAGTGACGGTCCACGGCCCGGAGCTTCCTGTGCCGGTGCCATGGCTGGAGCCTTCCTCTGCTCCGGCCATGGAGCGGGACTGGACACCGTGCCTGGACTGGGCACCGGCGTCCAGTACCGCTCTATGACCGGAGCCTTCCTCTGCACCGATGCCCAGTCCAGGCACGGCGCCCAGTCCTGCACCATGGCCGGAGCCTTCCTCTGCGCTGGTGCCCAGTCCAGGCACGGCGTCCAGGCACGGCGTCCAGTCCCGCTCCATGGCCGAAGCCTTCCTCTGCGCCGTTGCCCAGTCCAGGAACGGCGTCCAGTCCCGCTCCATGGCCGGAGCCTTCCTCTGCGCCGGTGCCCAGTCCAGGCACGGCGTCCAGGCACGGCGTCCAGTCCCGCTCCATGACCGAGCCTTCTTCTGCGCCGGTGCCCAGTCCAGGCACGGCGTCCAGTCCCGCTCCATGGCCGGAGCCTTCTTCTGCGCCGGTGCCCAGTCCAGGCACGGCGTCCAGTCCCGCTCCATGGCCGGAGCCTTCCTCTGCGCCGGTGCCCAGTCCAGGCACGGCGTCCAGGCACGGCGTCCAGTCCCGCTCCATGATCGAGCCTTCTTCTGCGCCGGTGCCCAGTCCAGGCACGGCGTCCAGTCCCGCTCCATGGCCGGAGCCTTCCTCTGCGCCGGTGTCCAGTCCAGGCACGGCGTCCAGTCCCGCTCCATGGCCGGAGCCTTCCTCTGCACCGGTGCCCAGTCCAGGCACGGCGTCCAGGCACGGCGTCCAGGCACGGCGTCCAGTCCCGCTCCATGGCCGGAGCCTTCCTCTGCGCCGGTGCCCAGTCCAGGCACGGCGTCCAGGCACGGCGTCCAGTCCCGCTCCATGACCGAGCCTTCCTCTGCGCCGGTGCCCAGTCCAGGCACGGCGTCCAGTCCCGCTCCATGGCCGGAGCCTTCCTCTGCGCCGGTGCCCAGTCCAGGCACGGCGTCCAGGCACGGCGTCCAGTCCCGCTCCATGACCGAGCCTTCTTCTGCGCCGGTGCCCAGTCCAGGCACGGCGTCCAGTCCCGCTCCATGGCCGGAGCCTTCCTCTGCGCCGGTGCCCAGTCCAGGCACGGCGTCCAGTCCCGCTCCATGGCCGGAGCCTTCCTCTGCGCCGGTGCCCAGTCCAGGCACGGCGTCCAGTCCCGCTCCATGGCCGGAGCCTTCCTCTGCACCGGTGCCCAGTCCAGGCACGGCGTCCAGGCACGGCGTCCAGTCCCGCTCCATGGCCGGAGCCTTCTTCTGCGCCGGTGCCCAGTCCAGGCACGGCGTCCAGTCCCGCTCCATGGCCGGAGTCTTCCTCTGCGCCGGTGCCCAGTCCAGGCACGGCGTCCAGGCACGGCGTCCAGTCCCGCTCCATGGCCGGAGCCTTCCTCTGCGCCGGTGCCCAGTCCAGGCACGGCGTCCAGGCACGGCGTCCAGTCCCGCTCCATGACCGAGCCTTCCTCTGCGCCGGTGCCCAGTCCAGGCACGGCGTCCAGTCCCGCTCCATGACCGAGCCTTCTTCTGCGCCGGTGCCCAGTCCAGGCACGGCGTCCAGTCCCGCTCCATGGCCGGAGCCTTCTTCTGCGCCGGTGCCCAGTCCAGGCACGGCGTCCAGGCACGGCGTCCAGGCACGGCGTCCAGTCCCGCTCCATGACCGGAGCTTGACAGTCTCTAGACCCTGCATCGAGTAGGGGTCTTGACTACCCCATGAAATCCGTATAATATAGTTTGTCATTTACATTTCAGTAATTTAGTAGATGCTCTCATCCAGAGCGACTTAACGGCTGTTCTACAACTATTGCAACTATTGCAGCGTCAGCGGTTGGCCGTCACTTTCCTTCAGTTATATAACATGTAATACTAAAACACTGCTTGTTAAAAATTACTTCATGGAAAACAGGAGAATGTCACCTTTAGCATTACAGTGAAAAAAACATAGTTTACATCACGTTGTGATTTTGGATGGGAGCAGAATCTCCAAAAACAGCTGTTTTCCTCATGAAAGTTATCTACAATGTCCCCTTACAGTATATCTCTGGTTTTTGTAAAGTCAAAGACAACCAAACATTCTGTAAATAAACATCAGTGGTGTATTTAGTCAAATATCAGGCCCAAAACACTTATTTTTCTATTGGCCCCATACTCTATGTCCAGTAATATCGGTTTATTAGTAACAACATAGTAAAAGCTGTATATGTGAACATACTACAAATGCAGCGGCATAGCTGGGTATCTAGTCTATGATCCCAGATAGTAGCAGTTGGTATTAAGCTCAGGTGGTCATGGTTAGCTTAGCGTAAACAACTGTTTCTGTTTGCTAATGGGATCAACTCTGTGACATGCAGTGGATGATGTGTGGTCCAAGCATTGGTTTAAAAAGTGGTACTTAAAGTTACTGCTGTGTGTGCGTGTGCGTGTGTGCGTGCGTGTGTGGGTGCGTGTGTGTGTGTGTGTGTGTGATATCCCTTAAGGAACATGAGAAGTGCTCATGACTCTCTGCCTCTTACCATACTTTAGCCTTCATTCCATTCGGATGTATTTATTTGTGTAAGTTAAGTATGTTACCGTCAGCCTGTTCTAACGTATTCTTCCTCTCTCTCCAATTCTGTTTACACACAGTCTCACGTAAAAATAGTTTCCAAGTGAGTGCCAAAGCAAATTCGGGAAAATAAAGTGAGAATATTTCCTTCTTTTAAGAAGAACGAAGGTCCTTGGCTTATTTGTAATGAAACTCGCTGGTTCCAGCCCGGGCCGGCCCTTTGCCCTTTCTGAGGCGTCTTTGTAGGCCAGCAAATGTCCGACGAAACCACAAATTATCATTGGAGCAAGGCAGGCCTCATGCCTCCCCAGTGTGGCCAAGGACGCCTCCCCTGAAGGTCAGGATTTACTGCATCTGTCCAAATAAACATGTCAAAGCGCTGCAGCGGACAGAGAGAGAGGAGTGGAGGGGGAGCACACTTCACGGAGAGTAAGGGAGTCAGATCCTACACCTTAGTGTGTGTGTGTGTGTGTGTGTGTGTGTGTGTGTGTGTGTGTGTGTGTGTGTGTGTGTGTGTGTGTGTGTGTGTGTCTGTGTCTGTGTCTGTGTCTGTGTCTGTGTCTGTGTCTGTGTCTGTGTCTGTGTGTGTGTCAATCTGTGTCTTTGAGAGGGAGTGAGGTAGGGTTTCTGCTGTTGCCATGCTCTGGGAGTAGGGATTCGGGACTATGGCCACACACCAGCAATTAGACTAGCTTTTTCAATAAAGTATGTCCTGGTTATAATGAACAGTTATATATACATGTTGCTGTTAGAATGAACAGTTATATATACATGTTGCTGTTAGAATGAACAGTTATATATACATGTTGCTGTTAGAATGAACAGTTATATATACATGTTGCTGTTAGAATGAACAGTTATATATACATGTTGCTGTTAGAATGAACAGTTATTAATACATGTTGCTGTTAGAATGAACAGTTATTAATACATGTTGCTGTTAGAATGAACAGTTATTAATACATGTTGCTGTTAGAATGAACAGTTATATATACATGTTGCTGTTAGAATGAACAGTTATTAATACATGTTGCTGTTAGAATGAACAGTTATATATACTCTAAGGACCGACATCAGAGATGAGAAGCAGGAACGGGGAGTCAACATTTAATCAGGAAACAGATAAAGACCAAGACAATAACAGCGTCAACACACAGGTACAAAATTACAAACGATAATTCATTCTTAAGCAGGGAACAGAGTGGGGAACTAGACAGATATAGGGGAGGTAATGACAGAGGTGATTGAGTCCAATAATCTCTCTCGGAGGACCGGAGCACTTTAAAGTCCCCGGCCACTAGGAGCGCTTTAAAGTCCCCGGCAACTAGGAGCACTTTAAAGTCCCCGGCCACTAGGAGCTCTTTAAAGTCCCCGGCAACTAGGAGCACTTTAAAGTCCCCGGCCACTAGGAGCGCTTTAAAGTCCCCGGCCACTAGGAGCTCTTTAAAGTCCCCGGCCACTAGGAGCTCTTTAAAGTCCCCGGCCACTAGGAGCTCTTTAAAGTCCCCGGCCACTAGGAGCACTTTAAAGTCCCCGGCCACTAGGAGCACTTTAAAGTCCCCGGCCACTAGGAGCACTTTAAAGTCCCCGGCCACTAGGAGCTCTTTAAAGTCCCCGGCCACTAGGAGCTCTTTAAAGTCCCCGGCCACTAGGAGCTCTTTAAAGTCCCCGGCCACTAGGAGCTCTTTAAAGTCCCCGGCCACTAGGAGCTCTTTAAAGTCCCCGGCCAATAGGAGCGCCGCATCTGGATGAGCATGTTCTTGTTTGCTTATGGCCTTAAACAGCTCATTGAGAGAGGTCTTAGTGCCAGCAGTACATCTCTGATTTTGTCCATATCCATTTTTTTTTTAAAGTTACTGTGAAGTAAAATCATAATAGTCATCTTCATAATAGTTCATTCTAGTATATAATGTACTTTATATGTTTCTACTTTACAAACTTACATTTTCATTATGTAATTCTCAAAATCTGTAGCTGACAAACCAGTTAAAAATCTATAGGTTTACCAAGCGGTTAAGTGATTATCAATTTAGAGCAGTCGGATTAAGTAATAGTAAATTCTGTTTAATTAACAAATGAAAAAACAATCATATCAAGAAATGTGAGCATTGCTTCGTGAAAAGCAGGTACTTTATTTAAACATCTATTGCAATGTGAAACGTATTTCTAGAATAAACCCTGATTACGTTTGGTGAAAAAGTGATTTTGTGTCCTCCCTAATCTTTACTGGTGTTATCTACAAACATGTAAATCAGGAGTGTCCTGTAAGATCTCAGAGTATTCCTCAGGGTATATCATGACAGATTCTCTACCCCCACTGACCTTTCTCCCTCAGCTCCTCTGTCAACAGTCTGCTGGATTGACTAATCTGTTGCTTCCATTACGGTACAGAAAGAGTCTCCAGTGGCCCATAGTTGAGGAATCTTCTGTCCTCCTCTCTTTGTGTGAATGTTTGTTCATGTCTGTGTGTGTTCATGTGTGTGTTTATGTGTGCGTATGTGTACTATCATCACGTGAGTATGTGGGTGCATGTATATTCTTCAGGGAGACCATTTTTAAAGCACAGTATATACTTTTATCATCCGTGGTCATATTTGACCTTAATAAAATCTTGTGTTCAGCACAAGCTTGAAGTCCTGTACATGGTTCGTAAAACAGTGAAGGAGCTAAACCATATATTTTTATGTTGAGCATAAAATGGATTTCTTGTACGTAAAACCTGGTTGACTATGAAAACGGCTAAATAAGTTAAATATATTTCCTTTCATTTCAGTTCTATTGGTGTAAATTTGGAGATTATTGGTTAAGCCTATACTCTATACACACACAGACACTCACACACACACACACACACACACACACACACACACACACACACACACACACACACGCACAAACTTCACAGTACAGATTCATACTAATAAAGTAGCTGGGCCGTTGGATAAATGTGCACATTATTTTATTATTGGCCCAAAGAGGCTAAACTGTTCCAATAATAATGAGAATGATTGATAGTGGTAATTCACCCTGCATTGTAACTACACCTTTGTAACCTCGCATTCAGTAGTTCATATTGGAGGAGAGAGAGCAAGGCCTTTTACTCTACGTGTATTCTACCACTGATAAAGTTACTTATGAACAGAACAAATATACAGTATTATTAATGAGTGTACTGTATCTACTGTATTCATCATATTGCCTTTATTGTTGTGTTATTAACTCTCAATCACTGTCTAACTATTTTGATATTACGTATTTGTCATGATGTTAAAGTACAATCTTCATAGAGATACAGTACATTACAACTAAACGTGCGGAGAGTTTGTTTGTATTCGCTACTGTTGAAATGGCCTCCCATCAACTTGGCGCTGTCATTGGAGGAAAACATCCATTCGACAGTGAAGTTGAAAAATCGAACACCTTTTGTCAATCTCTCTGCAGATGTTCCCCCTGATTGACTGACAAACACACATACACACGCACACACACACACACACACACACACACACACACACAGGGTTGAGCAGACCTGGTAGCTCCATGCATTGCAATGGAACAACTGTTTTCCTGAAGATTCCCCCTGCACTGCCACTGGAACAACAGTCACTCTGTGTCAGTGAGTTCAAGTGAAACAAATTAGACCCATGATTAATGAATGGGAATAACAGCTCAACACACTGACAGAACAGGCCACAGTGATGGGAGTCCCAGACGGAGATCCCCTTCAGTCCCCTTCTGCCCTCAGAGCTGACATTAACCCATTTAGTATCAACACCAGGTCTCCCCGAGCTCCCATCACTAGGCTGCTGCTGCCCATATAACTCACTCTCACTATGAGCACCTTACAGGGCCCTAGGAGCTCCTCTCTCTAAACCAGGCCAACCTACTACACACAGTCAGTCAGTCAGACTCATGTATATCATAGCAGTGTTAGTTGACTTATGAAAGTCTATGACAGTCTATGCACACACACACATCTCTGCGTGAAATGTCTAGGATATTGAAATACTGAAAAAAAAGGTTCAGCACGGCTAATTAATTTCCATAATGTAAAATGCAAACACGTTTCTGAGCAGGCTCCTTTGTCAGAGCAGCATTGAGTCTCAGTGGAAAATTTAACATGTTTGAAATATTGGTTAGAGTGCCAGCACACAACAACTATCTGGCTCGATAAGTAATATGTTGGAACATAGCACATGCAGTTTCAAAAGAAGAATGTATGTTGAAATTACATTTTTTGTTATACAATTCCTAAAAAATGATGTAAAACATTTTTTCTAAAGAAAAACTCTGGATAATATCATGACTGTTATCTGGCTAACACAATACCTGTTATCTGGCTAACATAATACCTGTTATCTGGCTAACATAATGACTGTTATCTGGCTAACATAATACCTGTTATCTGGCTAACATACGTAATACCTGTTTTCTGGCTAACATAATACCTGTTATCTGGCTAACATAATACCTGTTATCTGGCTAACATAATACCTGTTATCTGGCTAACATAATACCTGTTATCTGGCTAACATAATACCTGTTATCTGGCTAACATAATACCTGTTATCTGGCTAACATAATACCTGTTATCTGGCTAACATAATACCTGTTATCTGGCTAACATAATACCTGTTATCTGGCTAACATAATACCTGTTATCTGGCTAACATAATGACTGTTATCTGGCTAACATAATACCTGTTATCTGGCTAACATAATACCTGTTATCTGGCTAACATAATACCTGTTATCTGGCTAACATACGTAATACCTGTTTTCTGGCTAACATAATACCTGTTATCTGGCTAACATAATACCTGTTATCTGGCTAACATAATACCTGTTATCTGGCTAACATAATACCTGTTATCTGGCTAACATAATACCTGTTCTCTGGCTAACATAATACCTGTTCTCTGGCTAACATAATACCTGTTTTCTGGCTAACATAATACTTATTTTCTGGCTAACATAATACCTGTTCTCTGGCTAATATACTGTAATGGCTGTACCTTTTCCAGGAAACGTTGCACTGCCAAATATTCCATAATGGGGTTGAACGCACACACAAACTTCCTTTGCAAGAGTCTGTGTACAAACCCTTTGCATTTATTTGATTATTCTCCCTAGAGGTAGTATGCATTAAACAGTAATCACAAAATGCAATCACTCTCAGAGTTTGTGTCAATGTGGCTGTGTAGAAAGACTTCTGTGTGCGGATAATGGACAACAGCAGTGATGTGTATGGGAGCTCAGTAGACTACGAGACAAAGCCGTACAACGACGTTGGGACTGGACGAGACCAGTTGGTCAACAAGTCCAGAAACTGTCATTTGGCGTTGACAGCTATGTTGGAGATGACAGACATGACGTGTCAGCACCCTGAGTGCCCTGCGAGAGTGTTGCCGGTGGCCTTCACAAGGATGTCTTTCTGCAAACCGCTCGCTGCGCAAATATACAATACCCTGGCAAGCATGGAGTCCACCTCCCTCGAGTCTCTGTGGATCCCTAGATTAGAGAACAGAATGACTAAACTAAAGAGGTCTTTGCCTCCGTTAAAGGCCAATCGTTCAAATACCCCCTGTAACCTCCTCCTCCCTGCATTCTAGATCTCCTGTCTACTGTTCGACTGTTAGAGAGCACCTCTCCTCACTCACTACTTCAAGCTGACACAGGAAGTGGAGAGAAATTCAATGCAACTGACATTCTACTTCCCAGAATGCCACTGGTGTAAATATGACACTGACCCTGACAGGCACACCTGTTTTAGATCAATAGCTGACTAACCGAAGTTTGTCAGTATTTAAAAACAGTGTTTTGAAGGGACGTTAGACATGGTGTGGCACATCACAAAGCACAACACATAAACAAGTTGGTTTTAACCTCATTCAAGTGACAAACAATAACCACTGCAGTACTCAAAAAGGCTGCAAACAGAAAATGCAGAACATGCAGAAAGTGAGCTCCTCCACCTGCCTGTACCCTCCAACTAAGCTACAGTAGTCTCCAGACCATGTGTCAAAACCCAGAGAGGTATGACAAGTGTGTGAACTATTGACCCTGTTTATGAGCTTCCCTGGGGGGCCTAATAGGGACAGACTGTTTGTAAATTGAATAAGATGTTCACCCTGTGAATTGATTTCGTTTGACACCAGCAAGTTCTTGACAAAGAAGCACTACTTTCTCTAGACCTCCCTCAGGCTAATGAACTGTTCATTTGGTCATATGTAACTAAGGGCCCTCGAAATACTGTGACTACAGGCAAGTAGACATGCATCGACAGGTTGGGATGTTTGGTAACTGAAAGGGGGGACACTACAATCAGAGAGAGAAGAGGGGAGAGAGGGAGGGCAAGAGAAGATAGATTATCCTGCAAGTTCAAGGTTAAGAAAAGTGGATCCATGTCTAGAATAACAAATTGAGAGAATCAATCAACCTGTAGTTTTGGTAACTGGTCTATTCAAATGCAACATAAATTACTGACATTTAAGATTCCATTTGTCTGCCATTTCTATTTCAGGTCATGTGCCTTTCAGCATGTCCTTGTTTGTCAACTGAATATTGTTTAGGTTTAGGTAGGGGATTACTTTTAATGGTAGAGGTTAGGTAGGGAATTACTTTTAATGGTAGAGGTTAGGTAGGGAATGACTTAAAGGTAGAGGTTAGGTAGGGAATTACTTTTAATGGTAGAGGTTTAGGTAGAGAATGACTTAAAGGTAGAGGTTAGGTAGAGAATGACTTAAAGGTAGAGGTTTAGGTAGAGAATGACTTAAAGGTAGAGGTTTAGGTAGAGAATGACTTAATAAAGGTAGAGGTTTAGGTAGAGAATGACTTAAAGGTAGAGGTTAAGGTAGAGAATGACTTAATAAAGGTAGAGGTTTAGGTAGAGAATGACTTAAAGGTAGAGGTTTAGGTAGAGAATGACTTAAAGGTAGAGGTTTAGGTAGAGAATTACTTAAAGGTAGAGGTTTAGGTAGAGAATGACTTAATAAAGGTAGAGGTTTAGGTAGAGAATGACTTAAAGGTAGAGGTTAAGGTAGAGAATGACTTAATAAAGGTAGAGGTTTAGGTAGAGAATGACTTAAAGGTAGAGGTTTAGGTAGAGAATGACTTAAAGGTAGAGGTTTAGGTAGAGAATGACTTAATAAAGGTAGAGGTTTAGGTAGAGAATGACTTAAAGGTAGAGGTTAAGGTAGAGAATGACTTAATAAAGGTAGAGGTTTAGGTAGAGAATGACTTAAAGGTAGAGGTTTAGGTAGAGAATGACTTAAAGGTAGAGGTTTAGGTAGAGAATGACTTAAAGGTAGAGGTTAGGTAGATAATTACTTAAAGGTAGAGGTTAAGGTAGAGAATGACTTAAAGGTAGAGGTTAGGTAGAGAATGACTTAAAGGTAGAGGTTAGGTAGATAATTACTTTTAATGGTAGAGGTTTAGGTAGAGAATGACTTAAAGGTAGAGGTTAGGTAGAGAATTACTTAAAGGTAGAGGTTTAGGTAGAGAATGACTTAAAGGTAGAGGGTTAGGTAGGGAATTACTTTTAATGGTAGAGGTTAGGTAGAGAATGACTTAAAGGTAGAGGTTAGGTAGAGAATGACTTAAAGGTAGAGGTTAGGTAGAGAATGACTTAAAGGTAGAGGTTTAGGTTGAGAATGACTTAATGGTAGAGGTTTAGGTAGAGAATGACTTAATGGTAGAGGTTTAGGTAGAGAATGACTTAATGGTAGAGGTTTAGGTAGAGAATGACTTAATGGTAAAGGTTTAGGTAGAGAATGACTTAATGGTAAAGGTTTAGGTAGAGAATGGGAGCTGGGGAGAAGATCTGAGCCAAGGTCAATGGTAGATTTTTTTTCTGAAACAGCAGGATGCTTTTGAAGAGGCCAGGAATTCCCTTCAAGCTGACAGTAGGAAATTAACATATCTGGTTTATCAGTTATGTCTAGGATTCTAGCCTGAAATCCATACAATATGTCCAATACACACAATGGACTTTAGACTGTAGTTACATCTCCTTCACAGTGTCCATATTAGGACAGTCTCAGTGTCAGCTGGACTTGTATCAGTCCTCTTCAAAAGATGAATGTTACTCACATGGACATAGCATGAACCAGAGCTAGCTGGCTGTCTTCCAGTACAAGGAGAGAGGAGACGGCAATACATCTGCTGGAGTCTTCTTCTGGACTAAAACTTTCAACACTCAAGCTCAGATTTGATACCTCTGTTTCAGCCTGGAGCAAAGTGTTAGACATCAACTGCTCTAGTAGAAGTGGAGCTTTTTTCTGGAATGACTTTATGACTTGCAGGGGAAAAGTCTTCTGTCTCTCCTGTTAAGTTAATAATGACGTTCTGAGTGTTGAACAAATGCCCTGACCAAGGAGTTAGACTAAAGACAAATGTGTTGTAGGAGTAGGGTGAGTACAGGGAATAAGAGTCGTGCCCCATCCATCAGGGAGTGTGTACATGCTCACATGCATATGCACGTACACACACACATGCACACACACATTTACACACCTCTCACAGTGATTAGACTCTCTCGGGAAACCTATTCCCTTCAACTGGCAGGAAATGACAGAGTGAAATTATTGTAGAGAAAAAAAGCTATTTGATTTTCCAAAGTTATTTTTTTATTAAAGAAATGAGTCTGAGGCGTCTTGAACTTGTTACAGTAGGACCTGGCCAAGCAATGGCCTGCAGTCATTCAGTAAAATCAACATGTGAGAAAGACTATGTCTGAAAAAGTGAAGAGATTCATCTGATATTAGAGGTACTGACAGGCAGCTAATGGCAAGTAAGTTACTGTAAAATGTACAGTAATCCATTCAGAGTACAAATGTACATGTTGTTCTGAAATAAGTAATTAATCTGGAGAAACAATAAGCAACCACATTCCCCTTTCTTTTTGAGTTATTAAAATTCAAACAAATATACAATAGCTTGAAGAGTTACAATATTGACACAATACCGTCAAATATGTTACAAGGGTACTATTTTATTTACATATAAATCATATCACTAGGAGTAAAACGTATATGCGTACAACCTCTTCACTACAGAGGGGAAGGGTTGTGTAAAAGCAAGGAGAGAGAGAGAGAGGAGAAAGTGAAAGAGCTCATTGTTTTAGTTCGTAAAAACCAGTAGCAGATAAGGGCCACATGTCTCTATGGAAACCAGAACCACCTGGAGCCAGAGTCCAATTATGGAAACCACAACGTCAACAGGAACGCGTGCTATGGTAGGGAGTGAGAGTAGAAGACGAAAAGAGCTCCTGATTGTGCAAACTATAATCAGAAGGCTAAATATATAAACTAAAAGGTTGTGTGGACACTGCGCTACATCACAGTTCATTTCCATCAGGCCAGGTAAGCTATCACTCAAGGCCACAGGCCACAGGCCTCAGCCCGATGACACATTTACAGCACTTATAATGTGAGAGACTGTCACTAGTCCAGATACCATATCCTTTTATTTTTACAGGGTGAATGCTGAATACTGTAACGATTACGTGCTTCCTTAAAACACGTCTAAATCACCCACATCCCAGTGAGTGGAGACATTAAGCTAATATCTCCCCTAATAGCCCCTAGCATGTCTGAGGTATAGGGAGTGAAGAGTACTACATGATGAGTACTGGATACAGTAAGACTGCTGTTGTGAACAGGCCATTATGAGAGAAGACTTGGTCATTTAAAACAACAAATATTTCACCTTTATTTAACCAGGTAGGCTAGTTGAGAACACCTTTATTTAACCAGGTAGGCCAGTTGAGAACACCTTTATTTAACCAGGTAGGCCAGTTGAGAACAAGTCATGATTTACAACTGCGACCTGGCCAAGATAAAGCAAAGCAGTGCGGCACAACCAACAACACAGAGTTACACATGGAGTAAACAAACATGCAGTCAATAATACAATAGAGAAAGTATGTATACAGTGTGTGCAAATGAGGTAGGATAAAGGGGGTGAGGCAATAAATAGGCCAGAGTGGCAAAATTGTTACAGTATGGCAAATTAAACAATGGGGTGATAGATGTGTAGAAGATGAGTGTGCAAGTAGCGGTACTGGGGTGCAAAGGAGCAAAATACATAAAATAAATAACAATATGGGGATGAGGTAGTTGGATGGGCTGTTTACAGATGGGCTATGTACAGGTGCAGTGATCTGTGAACTGCTCTGACAGCTGGTGCTTAAAGCTAGTGAGGGAGATATGAGTCTCCAGCTTCAGTGATTTTTGCAGTTTGTTCCAGTCATTGGCAGCAGATAACTGGAAGGAAAGGCGGCCAAAGGAGGAATTGGCTTTAGGGGTGACATGTTAAATATACCTGCTGGAGCGCTTGCTGTGGATGGGTGCTGCTATGGTGACCAGTGAGCTGAGATAAGGCGGGGCTTTACCTAGCAACGACTTATAGATGACCTAGAGCCAGTGGGTTTGGCAACGGATATGAAGCGAGGGCCAGCCAACGAGAGCATACAGGTCGAAGTGGTGGGTAGTATATTGGGCTTTGGTGACAAAACGGATGGCACTGTGATAGACTGCATCCAATTTGTTGAGTGTTGGAGGCTATTTTGTAAATTACATCGCCGAAGTCCAGGATTGGTAGGATAGTCAGTTTTACAATGGTATGTTTGGCAGCATGAGTGAAGGATGCTTCGTTGTGAAATAGGAAGCCGATTCTAGGTTTAATTTTGGATTGGAGATGCTTAATGTGAGTCTGGAAGGAGAGTTTACAGTCTAATCAGACACCTAGGTATTTGTAGTTGTCCAAATATTCAAATTCAGAACTGTCCAGAGTAGTGATGCTGGACGGGTGGGTAGGTGTGTGCAGCTATCGGTTAAAGAGCATGCACTTAGTTTGGCTTGCATTTAAGAGCAGTTGGAGGCCACGGAAGGAGAGTCTGGAGGTTAGTTAACACAGTGTCAAAAGAAGGGCCAGAAGTATACAGAATGGTGTCGTCTGCGTAGAGGTGGATCAGAGAATCACCAGCAGCAAGAGCAACATAATTGATGTGTACAGAGAAAGTAGTTGGCCCAAGGATTGAACCCTGTGGCACCCCCATAGAGACTGCCAGAGGTCCAGACAACAGGCCCTCCGATTTCACACACTGAACTCTGTCAGAGAAGTAGTTGGTGAAACAGGCTAGGCAGTCATTTGAGGAACCAAGGCTGTTGAGTCTGCCGATAAGAAAGCCTTGGCCAGGTCGATGAATACAGCATTATTGTCTCTTATCGATAGCGGTTATGATATCGTTTAGGACCTTGAGAGTGGCTGAGGTGCACCCATGACCAGCTCGGAAACCAGATTGCATAGCGGAGAAGGTACGGTGGGATTCGAAATGGTCGGTGATCTGTTTGTTAACTTGGCTTTCGAAGAACTTAGTAGGGCAGGGTAGGATAGATATAGGTAGATAGCAGTTTGGGTCTAGAGTGTCTTCCACTTTGAAGAGGGGGATGACCGCGGTAGCTTTCCAATCTTTGGGGATCTCAGATGATACAAAAGAGAGGTTGAACAAGCTAGTAATAGGGGTTGCAACAATTTTGGAGGATAATTTTAGGAAGAGAGGGTCCAGATTGTCTAGCCCTACTGATTTGTAGGGGTCCAGATTTTGCAGCTCTTTCAGAACATCAGCTATCTGGATTTGGGTGAAGGAGAAATGGGGGAGGCTTGGGCAAATTGCAGTGAGGGGTGCAGGGCTGTTGATCGGGGTCAGGGTGGCCAGGTGGAAAGTCATTCATTGGCTCTGAAGTTTAGTGTCAGAGAGAGACATGGTCAGCTTGGCTAGAATGCCCTAAAGGTCTTAAGACAATCCTTCAAACTACATTATGACTTTATAAAATAGAAATAGAAACTAAAGCATTTGTATGTAATGAGAGGTGAGCAGTGCAGTTGGTGCTGTCTCAGTTTAATATGCTCTTCTGTTTTTGTTTGTAATTGAGTATGTGACCCTACAATATGGTGACTTGGCTGTAAAGCCTTACAAACACTAAGTTCATTATATTCATTTTAATGGGTATATTGATCAAAGCCAACAAACTATTCTGAAAAAAATATATACATGCAACATGTAAAGTGTTGGTCCCATGTTTCATGAGCTGAAATAAAAGATCCCAGAAATGTTCCACACGAACAAAAAGCTTACCTCTCTCAATTATTTTGCACATCTTTTCTAATTTGCCATGATAATCCATCCACCTGACTGGTGTGGCATATCAAGAACTTGATTAAACAGCATGATCATTACACAGGTGCACCTTGTGCCGGGGACAATGAAAGGCCACTCTAACATGTGCAGTTTTGTCACACAATACAATGCCACAGTTGTCTCAAGTTTTGACAGAGTGCAATTGGCATGCTGACTGCAGGAATCTCCACCAGAGCTGTTGCCAGAGAATTGAATGTTAATTTCTCTACCATATGACTCCACCAACGTCGTTTTAGAGTAATTTAGCAGTATGTCCAACCGGCCTAACAACCGCAGACTACGTTTAACCACACAAGCCCAGGACCTCCACCTCCAGCTTCTTCACCTGTAGGGTCGTCTGAGATCAGCCTCTCGGACAGCAGATGAAACTGTGGGTTTGTACAACTGAAGAATTTCTGCACAAACTGTTAGAAACCGTCTCAGGGAAGTTCATGTGCTTTTCATCCTCACCAGGTTTTGACCTGACTGCAGTTCCATGTCGTAACCGACTTCAGTGGGCAAATGTTCACCTTTGATGGTCACTGGCACACAGGAGAAGTGTGCTTTTCACAGATGAATCCCAGTTTCAACTGTACCGGGCAGATGGCAGACAGTGTGTATGGCTTCGTGAGGGTGAGTGGCTTGCTGATGTCAACATTGTGAATAGAGTGCCCCATGGTGGCAGTGGGGTTATGGTATGGACAGACATAAGCTACGGACAATGAACAAAATTGCATTTTATCAATGGCAATTTCAATGCAAGGAGATCACATGACAAGATCCTGAGGCCCTATTGTCGCGCCATTCATCCACCGCCATCACCTCATGTTTCAGCATGATAATGCACAGCCCCATGTCGCATGGATCTGTACACAATTCCTGGAAGCTGAAACTGTCCCAGTTCTTCCATGTCCTGCATACTTACCAGACATGTCACCCATTGAGTATGTTTGTGATGCTCTGGATCGACATGTACGACAGCGTGTTCCAGTTCCCGCCAATATCCAACAAATTCGTACAGCCATTGAAGAGGAGTGGAACAACATTCCACAGGCCACAATCAACAGCCTGATCAACTCTATGCAAAGGAGATGTCAGAAGCTGGCTTGCTTCTGAAGTTAAGCAGGGTTGGTCCTGGTCAGTCCCTGGAGGGGAGACCAGATGCTGCTGGAAGTGGTGTTGGAGGGCCAGTAGGAGGCACTCTTTCCTCTGGTCTAAAAAAATATCCCAATGCCCCAGGGCAGTGATTGGGGACTCTGCCCTGTGTAGGGTATTGTCTTTCGGAAGGGACGTTAAATGGGTGTCCTGACTCTCTGAGGTCATTAAAGATCCCATGGCACTTATCGTAAGAGTAGGGGTGTTAACCCCGGTGTCCTGGCTAAATTCCCAATCTGGCCCTCAAACCATCACGGTCACCTAATAATCCCCAGTTTACAATTGGCTCATTCATCCCCCTCCTCTCACCTGTAACTATTCCCCAGGTTGTTGCTGTAAATGGGAACGTGTTCTCAGTCAACTTACCTGGTAAAATAACGCATTTAAAAATGTGTCATGCTGCATGAGGCAAATAGTGGTACTGACTGGTTTTCTGATTCACACCCTTACTTTTTTAAAAGGTGTCTGTATTCTCAGTCATGTGAAATCTATAGATTCTGGGCCTAATTAATTAGTTTTACATGGACTGATTTACTTACATAAATTGTAACTCAGTAAAATGGTATAAATTGTTGCAAGTTGCATTTATATTTTTGTTCAGTATAATCTCATGCTTCTTCCATAGCAGCTGGCCTCGCAGAACCATAAAATGTTCATATAACTGCAGTATAACAATATCCTATCATGCTTGACTTCACGCGGAGTCTGTTTGGACAGTTGACTCAGCGGTGGCTGCAGTTGTAACTCTGATTCAGAGGGGTTGGGTTAAATGCGGAAGACACATGTCAGTTGAATGCGTTCAGTTGTACAACTGACTAGGTTCCCCCCTTTCCCTTTCCCTTTATGTTTTTATTCTCAGCCTCTGATTGTGAGAGGCAGTCAGGCAGAGTCGGCACTAGCTGCTGTCATTGCTCTGGCCGCATTCGGTGGCCAAATTACACCCAACAAGGACTCAACGAGCCATAGGTCTGACGGAGAGCAGTTAGGCTAAAATGAACACAAGCCAAAGTGATTTCATAGGTCAGATCACTGCATGTCGTAAGCAATGGTAATTACATGCTAACAAATTCAGCGCACGCCTCCAGTTGAACATTGCTTTGCCGGCCTGTCGGTCGGTTTGTCTGTGTGCTGCTAGGTCTGTCAGAACAAATTGGTCTGCATGGAGAACATCACCACAGATGGAGGAGGTGAGATGTACACAAGACAAAGTGGGGTACTATGAGGTTCTGGTGGTAGGTGAACTGAGGTAGTGTATATAAAACCCTTGTAAAGACAGAGTGGGGTACTACTAGGTTATGGTGGTAGGTGAACTGAGGTAGGGTATATAAAACCCTTGTAAGACAGAGGGAAGTAACTCCTAGATATAAACTAAACTATGTTTGTAATTCGTATATGACTTTGTGGTGTGTTGCTGTAATGTATGTAACGCCATACAATGGACTGCAGGGCTGTTTACGATACTGTTAGGATCAATGAGTTGCAAGAGGCATTGGATTGTTATACAATCTGTCAAAAAAGTCAACAAATGTCACATAAAATCACACACACCTTCATGGTAGGCCAACAGAATACTGTACAAGTAAGGGCAAGTGTCATTCATTTACATTTTGTCTTCATTACAAGTCCACCACACACCTCAATCAGAAACATGTGCTCCAGGTTATTAATGGGTTTTAAATATGCTGTAGTATGGTGTCCATATTAGGAAACCTGAACATTCACAAGGAGTTGACAAGTTCTAATGACTCTAACTCAAACTCCTTGTGATTCTGAGGCTGTCCTAATATGGATACCGTACCATGAGAAACTTCACCGGGGTTACGACTCCAGCCGTAGGAGTGTGTCAACACAGTGTGAAATATTCCACCATTTTAGCTTCTCTCTCAATCATTGCTGCCCTAAAAGCCAGGTTCAAACCAACATTCTGTTCAGGCTGAATACCGCAGTAAGACATGGTAATGTCATTATCCAGGAGGACACTTTTCTTTCTTGACATTGAAAAATTAAAGCGAGATTATTGGATTATTTACACCTAGAATATACAGTAGCTACATGATAACATATACTGAATAAACCTCTGTGGTCTGTACATATAAAGACAAAAAAAGAAAACATTTTGAAAGCTGAGGTATCAGCAAATCTATCCTCAACACTCAGTGCTATTCCACAGTCTAGCCACATAGTAAGACGTGTTGATGCTATTCCACAGTCTAGCCACATAGTAAGACGTGTTGATGCTATTCCACAGTCTAGCCACATAGTAGGACGTTTTGATGCTATTCCACAGTCTAGACACATAGTAAGACGCTTTGATGCTATTCCACAGTCTAGCCACATAGTAAGACGTTTTGATGCTATTTCACAGTCTAGCCACATAGTAAGACGTGTTGATGCTATTCCACAGTCTAGCCACATAGTAAGACGTGTTGATGCTATTCCACAGTCTAGCCACATAGTAAGACGTGTTGATGCTATTCCACAGTCTAGCCACATAGTAAGACGTTTTGATGCTATTCCACAGTCTAGACAGATAAGAAGAGGTTTGTGAATATTTTAATTTAAACTATACTGTCTACACTATAGGACATTTGAAAATGTTGTTGAAAATACATATTATATTTTGTTGCAATGTAATCTAAATACACTGTCTAGATTAACACTGATAGATATTGCTACTGTGCTGAAACCCATCACCCTACCTCCCTGCCCTTAGCCCCCTACCTGGTCCTTATCGGACAGAAAGGGGAAGTGGCTGTTTCCCCACTGACCCTAACTTGCCTCTGCATGCCTGTTATAGGCTAGATCAACTACCTGTTAGCATTGGGCTAGGTTCCTCTGGGCAGATCGATATAACTGTTAACATTGGGCTAACTTCCTCTGGGCAGAGCAATATATTTGTTAGCATTGGGCTAGCTTCCTCAGGGTAGATCAATATAATTGTTAGCATTGGGCTAGCTTCCTCTGGGAAGGTTAACATGCCTGTTTGCATTTGTCCAGATCAACATACCTGTTAGCATTGAGCTAGATTCTTCTGGACAGACACATGTTAGCATTGGGCTAGGTCAACATGCATGTTACCATTGGGGTAGCTTCCTCTGGGCATATAATTGTTAGCATTGGGCCAAATCAACATGAATGCTACCATTGAGCTAGCTTCCTTTGGGCAGATACCTGTTAGCATTGGGCTTGCTTCCTCTCTTGTCACTGGATTGACGGCATAGAACATGACTTATGGGTCACAGCTCAGTGACCAAACCTGCAATTATTACTTGTCACAACTGACTGTAAATTAGTTTTTTGTGACATCAGTCTAGTGAAATATCCTTATTTTACATTAGTCGGTTTAAGCACGTCGGGTGATCCCCCGCTCCCCCGGTCGACACTGGAGTGGTGTACCCATCCAAAAATAACTTGTCTGAGGTGTTTAGAGCGCTGGCCCTGACACAGTGATTATAGGGGGTGCTCTAGGTGAGGAAAGCTGTGGTTTCATGTTGAATATCTGAGAAATCCATTGTGAGTTTCACCTTTTGGAGAACTAGTACTTCACTGAGTTATTTACCATGGGGAGGAAGTCGGTGAGTTAATCCCAGGGCCGTTATAAAGAGCTACATGTCAGCCGTTCTAGAATATGAAGGGGCCTGAGCGTTGTCTCGAGGGACATGAGATTTCTAGGGACACACATTCATATTTACGGATATAATGTCTAAAACGTGTTCATATTTTTTTTACGGCATGTATTAGGTTCAGAACTAGTCTGGAAGGTGACAATATGTTTATTAGAAATGTTGTTCTGACAGGTTAGTCTGAGGTTTTGAAGTCAGGGAGAGGATGAGAAGGTGCCGGGTGATGGACAACTCACCCTTCACCCGCTCTGCTTTAAACCCAGTGGACCCTGAGTGAAGGGGAAGAAAAACCATAATCTCCTCTCCAACCCGTCACAACCCTCCAATAGATCCATTGTGTAGACCTATAGGCAGCACTTACCTCGTTGGTACCACGTACTCATTCGACCCACAATGCTAAGCTCTGGTACAAGGGAGAGGAGGTTGAGGTATGGTAAAGGGAGGGTACAGGGTTGGTTGGAAACAGTAACAGTATATCTTTCTACCAGTAGAGTCATTATATCAACCATGGAACAGTCCATCAGCTGGATACTTGCCATGAATAACGTCTGCCTACGGTGGCCTCTGGGAGCCATATCATTGACGATTTTGTGGTTATTTTTCCACACCATGACATGTTGCTGCAGTCTCAGACAAAACCATACCTTGATATGGAACGCTCTTTTATGGGAGAGTTTGGATGAGAAAGCGTGGATAACATGCATGTGGTGTTTGTGTTTTGGGGAGAAAGCCGTAAGCATGATGCTGGGATTGTCATGACGTGGTTCACACCCGCTCAGTGCACACATACTAAAGTGTATCAGTCACCCAATAAATCGTGCTGGAGGGAAAACACAACACATGATATATTGCTGTCTAATGAACATGAGCAGAGGTGGTGGAGCGGGGTATGTGTGTGTGTCTGTTTATGGTAGGGGGTGGTTGCTTTTCAGGGTGTGTGTACACGTGTGTTTGAGTGTCCGCCTTTGTGTGTTAGTGTGTGTGTGTGTGTGTTCAGGGGCTGGGTGCAGTTTGGGGAGAACCAGGCTACTTCGCTATTCCTGTGGTGTATTGGACACAGGGCCTATAGTCACAAGAGGTTAATTGTAGGCATTTAAGTGTTAAAGGCTGGAAGGTGGAAGGACCTTCTATTTATACATGGTCAGAGGTAATGAGGTGAAATGATTCTGTCTGACAGCGATGGGATCTGACCACAGTGGTGGATGGAGAGGCTCCTGACCTGGCCCAGGCTTCAGGGAATGTTTTCACTCCAAACAAGAGAAGCTGAAACATAACCAGACTAATTCATTCCCATTTACATATGCCCTGCCTTGGGCTGCATCCCAAATGGCACCGTATTCCCCATGTAGTGCACTACTTCTGACCAGGGCCAATAGAACTCTGGTCAAAAGAAGGGCACTATACAGGGAATACGATGTTACTTGGGACGTAGATTCTGTCTCCATTCAGTTCCATTCATACAGCCATCCATTTGTCAGCATTGCGATGATTGATTGACTAATCAATTAATCCCCAGGTGCTCCAATTAAATGGATATTAAACTAATAGGCTGTGGGATTGTGTTATGCTTCCTTTCACTGTTTTTCTTAAACATGTAACATACACTCATATACATAAAGACACACACACACACACACACACACACACACACACACACACACACACACACACACACACACACACACACACACACACACACTGCGACTGCAATTTCAATGTTCTTCTTTCTGTGGCACAAAGACAATTTCGGGTTTGGGTTAGGATTATGAGGAGTCTATTGATTGTCTTTCTACAATCATGTGACTGAACAGACAGTCCCTTCACTTTGTCTTCATACAATACTGTGTGAAGGGATACATACAGTGTATTTGAAAGTATTCAGACCCCTTCCCTTTTTCCACATTTTGCTACGTTACAGCCCTATTCTAAAATTGATTATAACAATTTTTATCCTCATCAATCTACACACAATATCCATAACGACAAAGTGAAAACAGGTCTTCAGAAATTGAGAATTGAGGCCACTGTGTTCTTGCTGCAGACATTTTTTGGTACCCTTCCCCAGATCTGTGCATCGACACAACCCTGTCTTGGAGCTCTATGGATAATTGCTTTGACCTCATGGCTTGGTTTTTGCTCTGACGTGCATTGTCAACTGTGAGACCTCATATAGACAGGTGTGTGCCTTTCCAAATCGTGTCCAATCAATTGAATTTACCACAGGTGGACTCCAATCAATATCGCAGAAACATCTCAAGTATGATCAATGGAAAAGGATGCACCTGATCTCAATTTCGAGTCTCATAGCAAAGTGTGTGAATATTTATATAAATAAGGTCTTAAGGTCTTAATAAGGTCTTATAAGATAAGATTAGTTTTTAAAAATCTTGAATACATTTGCAAATTTTTCTAAAAACCTGTTTTCGCTTTGTCATTATGGGGTATTGTGATGTCATTATGGGGTATTGTGGTGTCATTGTGGGGTATTGTGATGTCATTGTGGGGTATTGTGATGTCATTATGGGGTATTGTGATGTCATTATGGGGTATTGTGTGTAGATTTATGAAGAACATGTTTTATTTAATCCATTTTAGAATAAGGCTGTGACGTAACAAAATGTGGAACAAGTCCAATTGTCTGAATACTTTCTGAATGCTCTGTATAATACCTCCACCCCACCTCAAACTAAACAAGGGCATTTGTTTAGATAGGGATGGTTGGTTAAGGGCTTGTAGTAAGCATTTCATGGTAAAGGTTTTCACCTGTTTTAATCTGCACATGTGCCAAATAACATTTGATTTGATTTGGTCATGGGTTATTCTACAGTTTCCAATACTAATGATAACTTCAGGGGTCAAATGTCTTTCTTTGACTCTTTTCCTTACATGTAGCCTGAAATATAGTAAACCATCATGTCACCTATGTTCAATATGAACCTACAGATGTAGGATCTTCATTTTAGACAGTTTTCTACAGCAGGAAAATAATCCTGCAACAACAAGAAATGAGAATGATTACATGGATTGTAATTAATGTCAAGTTTTTGGTAAGGGTTGATTTGAAGGGCATTTTTAATTCGGGCTAATCATGTCTGACATTTTAAAGTTTAAACTTTAGAAGCCTTTTAAATATAGAATACACTAAACGTTTGCATTTTCTTCTGGGCAGGAATATTCATGGCAACAAAAGAGTGATCAAATTAAATCCTACATCTGTACATCAAGTCCATTTATTTTTTCATTTGTAAAGAATTACAGGGCTTCAACATTATGTTGTTAGCTGGCAGGCGTTACCAATAATAAGCAGTTTATTCTGGTACCAATAATACAGTTAGTGTGTTTACAGTAACATACAGAGGCAGATTGAAAATCCTCCCATCTGTCTCAAAATGTACACTTAATAATACTGTGGTATCAAATCATTTGATTGTGGATTATGTATAACACAATATTGTGCATATTCAGGTCGTTGGGTCATTGTTGTACATGACTGGAAAAAACAATGTATTCCTAATAACTTACTAAGTTTAATACAGGTAATTAATACACTGAAATAACTAATTAGACAAATTCACAAGATATATGTTATGAATGTGGTTGATGGATATGCAATGCCACTGTTCTAAACTTAGAAAAAAAGGTGCTATCTACAACATAAAAGGGTTATTCGGCTGTCCCATAGGATAACCATTTGGAGCACCCATTTTGGTTCCAAGTAGAACCTTTTGGGTTCCAGGTGAAACCATTTTAGGTTCCATGTAGAACTCTTTTCACAAAGGGTTCTACATGGAACCCAAAAGGGTTATCCTTTGAGAACAGCCAAAGAACCCTTTTGGAACCCTTTCGAAGAGTGTAACCCAGGACTGAGTATTATTCTCAAGCACACTACCTGCTCTATCTCCACTAGAGGGAGCTCAACTCCTTAGGGATCACATAGGATTATGTGGTATTGTATTATAACAGAAGAGGTCACTGATCATCAATTAACTCCCTATCTATCTATGGGATATTATTGTCAAAGATGGCATCTATCTGATAATACTGTACGTACCCCTAGGTTGTGTCAAGTCAATGAAATCATACTGATCACTCTGTACCAATCCATTCATGACTTCACAGCAGCTCAATTCCTTCTTAATATCTATGGTTTCCATATTAGTAGGAACATACTTAACCATTGGTGATGAAATTGGGAAAGAAAACTGACAAACATTGTTTGACCAGAAAAAAAGTGATTTACTCTTCAGGGATTGTTATAAGAATGTCAATTCTGCTCTCTCTTCTTGGACACTGAAACATTGAATCCCACTCTAATAGGATCACCATGGTATTCTTCCCTCCTTGTTGTTATGTTCTAAGTTACAATTTGCTGACATTTTGTGATAACATTGCTGACATGCAAAACATCTTGGGACTATGTCAACAACAGAGTAATGAAACAAATACCAAAAGATCATTTCCTTTAATAAACTATCATGTAAGTTTCATTATTTGTAAACGTTTATAAACATGTATAATTACAATGCATGAGCATTCATAACACCTATGATCGCTAATAAAGCATTTATATTGGCTTATTTGTTAAAGTTATTTTGAAGTCTGTCTGACATTCATGTTTGTTAAAATTCATAGCTTCTGGTTTCAATGTTGCAAGATGTTGATTTATCTTGCTTTCTGTGATGTGTTGGTTTGATATGCAGCACAGGGCATTTCTTCACTGTAAATACAATACACTCTCAAACATGACAAGGCTTCACTTTTGAATTCAAAATAATTACACGTCATTTGGATCTGTGTCCCTTGTTTGTTCAGATTAAAGCCATTTATACCATAGTCAAAGTTCCCCCCATTACCAAGGGCCAGTAGTAGTGTGGGTAGTAAGGTGTGGTCCTGGGGCTGAGCCCTGATCCCTGATCCCCTGACTCATTCTGGGGGTGAGATCTGGAGGACGGCTAGGTGGGACTGGGACAGGACCTACAGCCGTTGATCATTTGGTAGGCGCCTGCAACCATACCCAAAAAGAAAACGTGCCAAAAATATCACACGATTTTGAGCTGCTTATTTTAATTATTATCAAAACACCAAGGGAATCTCAATCTCCTTCCTTGGGTTGATCGTTTTTCATCAATTACTGCCTGACTTCCTTCAAACAACTTTTAGGCTAAATGATTCATTTCCTTTTTACTGTATATATGCACATATATTATACAGTACACTCTGAGAATATAGTAAAGCATAGAAAGAGAACAAAGATAGAGGGATAGAAAGGAGGAGGAAAGGGTAAAGAGAGATAGAGAGGAGGAAGGAGTAGAGAGAGATATAGAGAGGAGGAGGGAGTAGAGAGAGAGGAGGAAGGAGTAGAGAGAGATATAGAGAGGAGGAAGGAGTAGAGAGAGATATAGAGAGGAGGAGAGAGTATAGAGAGAGGAGGAAGGAGTAGAGATAGAGAGGAGCAAGGAGTAGAGAGAGATATAGAGAGGAGGAAGGAGTAGAGAGATAGAGAGGAGGAAGGAGTAAAGAGAGATATAGAGAGGAGGAAGGAGTAGAGCAAGATAGAGAGGAGGAAGGAGTAAAGAGAGAGAGATGAGGAAGGAGTAGAGAGAGAGATGAGGAAGGAGTAGAGATAGAGAAGAGGAAGGAGTAGAGAGAGATATAGAGAGGAGGAAGGAGTAGAGAGTTAGAGAGGAGGAAGGAGTAAAGAGAGATATAGAGAGGAGGAAGGAGTAGAGAGATAGAGAGGAGGAAGGAGTAAAGAGAGATATAGAGAGCAGGAAGGAGTAGAGAGAGATAGAGAGGAGGAAGGTGTAAAGAGAGAGATATAGAGAGAGGTGGAAGGAGTAAAGAGAGAGAGAGGAGGAAGAAGGAGTATAGAGAGAGAGGAGGAAGAAGGAGTATAGAGAGAGAGAGGGGGAAGAAGGAGTATAGAGAGAGAGGAGGAAGAAGGAGTATAGAGAGAGAGAAGGGGAAGGAGTAAAGAGAGAGAGAGGAGGAAGAAGGAGTAAAGAGAGAGACATAAAGAAGGAAAGACAAAAGTGCACTCAGGTAGTGATTAACCAACCGATGGGCGCAGCAATGAAATGTCTGTCATTCAAAGTGCCCTTTCCCCCTAGCGCTCATGTTACACAGGCTGAAACACAGTTTGTTTGTTCGCCTCGGAGAAGGCTCTGCTTTTTCCCTTCCTGTCTGCGAGCCGGCGGGGATAGGGGCTAGGGCAGCTATGGCATGACAAGGCGGTCAGTCCGTGGCACCTGGCCCACATTTCCATTGGCGCCTCATGAGAGAGCCTGAAAAAGGTGAGACGGTGTATTAATATGCTCTCCGTCACACTCAAGGCCATCAAAAATAAGTCAGAGGCCATCGTTGCATTATGGAATGCTACAGTGAATTTTGTTTAACATATCGAGAGAAAGAGTTGCCACATATTTTGTATTCATGTCAGGCTTTAGCAAAAATGTGGATGACCTTGCTTGGCAAAGGTAGATTGTACTTTCGGAAACACAGTACTCGACTTAATCAAAGAAGAAGGTGCTTTGGAGCTTACAGATATGATATAGAGTCTGCCACTGTCACACCGTAGCAGAAGCGAATAATTACAACTAGTCAACAGCAGTTGACATCCTGGCTCACTCACTGCCGATAGTTAAACCGTCACAGCTTCGATACGTATTTCACTACGTGCGTTTTTGATTTAAGCGTCTTGGAGAGATTACTGCAGGCAAAAACAACACAAAACAGTGATTCACTGTCTTAATGTAAATATTCTTCTTGGCTCCTTGTCTTCTCTCTTCGTCTACCCAGTATGACTTTTCCAGAGTCGGAGGGTGACCTGCCTGCCGTGGTCGTGCAGCACCGGGCCGGAGCAGACTGGGCCTTCCTCGCTTCATTAATTCAATTCAGCATCGCAGAAAAACAGCCACTTCTCTCTCATAGAGCGCCCTTGTCTACGGAGGCTAGCCTACTGCTCAGATAGAGCAACGTCTTCGCATGCTGCCTGGTAGCCTGCTACACCGTGTCAACCTCACACTAACACCAGTAGAGCTTTATCTTAAGCAGTGTTGTAAAGAGGTCACAGGTTTGCTAGATGGGATGTCATTTTAAGGCCTTGCCACACTGTGTTTATGCTTTCTTTAGATGTTATAGTGACATTTCTTTTAACTTGACACCTCACTGGCCAGTGGTTCAAAACGAGATTAGATTTGTAAATGAATTATATAGGATATATAAGTATAAGCCATTTATTGATAGTTAGTAAAAATGTATTTATGTAATAAACAGTTATAAAACACATTGATAGATTGTTTTGTTTTTTAAATTTAGTTGTTTAACTTGTAAACCCGTAATACATCCTATGGAACTATACCTTAATATGTCACCAAAATATTTTCGGGCAGACATGTATTTTTTTTTCTCATCCTGTTGCTCTCCGTCTCTCAGAGGAGATGAAGCACACCTATTTAAGTATTGTGTGGTTTAGGAATTTACCTCACAAAGGGACACCTGATATGCTTTGCTTGTTTTTTTTCATATGTTTAATGACTGTGTAATGGATTTAGTCTGGTTTGCTTCCTGATGCTATATTAATGAACTCTTGGCTGTCGTACAACAAAACAGGTCACACTTTAACAGACTACAACATACAGTTGAAGTCGGAAGTTTACATACACTTAGGTTGGAGTCATTAAAACTTGTTTTTCAACCACTCCACAAATGTGTTGTTAAAAAACTATAGTTTTGGAAAGTCAGTTAGGGCATCTACTTTGTGCATGACAGAAGTCATTTTTCCAACAATTGTTTACAGACAGATTATTTCATCTACAATTCACTGTATCACAATTCCAGTGGGTCAGAGGTTTACATACACTAAGTTGACTGTGCCTTTAAACAGCTTGGAAAATTACAGAAAATGATGTCATGGCTTTAGAAGCTTCTGATAGGCTAATTGACATAATTTGTGTCAATTGAAAGTGTACCTGTGGCTGTATTTCATTGCCTACCTTCAAACTCTGTGCCTCTTTGCTTGACGTCATGGGAAAATCAAATGCAATCAGCCAAGACCTCAGAAAAAAAGAAGATGTGAAGATGCTGGAGGAAACAGGTACAAAGGTATCTATATCCACAGTAAAACGAGTCATATATCGACATAACCTGAAAGGCTGCTCAGCAAGGAAGAAGCCACTGCTCTAAAACCGCCATAAAAAAAGCCAGACTACGGTTTGCAACTGCGCATGGGGGCAAAGATTGTACTTTTTGGAGAAATGTCCTCTGGTCTGATGAAACTGTTTGTACATAATGACCATCGTAATGTTTGGAGGAAAATGGGGGAGGCTTGCAAGCCGAAGAACACCATCCCAACCGTGATGCATGGGGGTGGCGGCATCAAGTTGTGGGTGTGCTTTGCTGCAGGAGGGACTGGTGCACTTCACAAAATAGATGGCATCATGAGGTAGGAAAATTATGTGGATATATTGAAGCAACATCTCAAGACATCAGTCAGGAAGTTAAAGCTTGGTAGCAAATGGGTCTTCCAAATGGACAATGACCCCTAGCATACTTCAAAAGTTGAGGCAAAATGGCTTAAGGACAACAAAGTCAAGGTATTGGAGTGGCCATCACAAAGCCCTGACCTCAGTCCTACAGAAAATTTGTGGGCAGAACTGAAAAAGCGTGTGCGAACAAGGAGGCCTTACAAACCTGACTCAGTTACACCAGCTCTGTCAGGAGGAATGGGCCAAAATTCAACCAGCTTATTGTGGGAAGCTTGTGGAAGGCTACCCGAAACGTTTGACCCAAGTTTAACAATTTAAAGGCAATGCTATTTGAGTGAATGTAAACTTCTGACCCACTGGGAATGTGTTGAAAGAAATAAAAGCTGAAATAAATCATTCTTTCAACTATTATTCTGACATTTCACATTCTTAAAATAAAGTGGTAATCCTAACTGACCTAAAACAGAGAATTTATACTAGGATTAAATGTCAGGAATTGTGAATAACTGAGTTTGAATGTATTTGGCTAAGGTGTATGTAAACTTCCGACTTCAACTGTATCTATTTCCCTCTGGGAAAAACACAGGCTTGTACCGTTTGTCATCTGTACGGCATCCATATTAGGACAAATTCAGTTCTGCTAAGATTGAGGCTATCCTAATATGGACACCGTACACCTGACAGTGTCACGTTATGATCACATATATTGCACATCATTTGAGTACATAAATTGGTTACACTTTGTAATCACTGTCTTGAGTACGCAATTATAAATGCTTATTCATGCTGATAAATACTTTATAAATTAGTATTTTAATTTCATTCATTGTATATCGTTCAAGTACTTGAATAGGTTACACTTTATAATACATTTCTTGAATAAGCAGGCTTACCAATGAAATGTCTTATTAGTAATAGTTTATACCTGAATATTATCACCATAATATTACACTTAATATTGCAACTTCATATTAAATCATTTATAAATAGTCGATGAATGCTTTTAACCATGAATAGACATGTTTAATTACTGAAATCATCTCTGCACACTTGTGTTGACCTGCAATGATTTCCTAATCATTTCTTGTGGTCTTACATGATATCCCTGAATGAGTGAACACCCTCAGTAAAATGCACAGTTGGTGTAAAGCACAGACTGACGTCTAGACCAACAAAGTTCATAACCACACTACTCTTGGCAGGAGTGTGTGGTTCTCTCTCAAACCCAAACAAGCAATCAAAAAGTTGAATTGATATGAGAGCCTCTGAGTACCTCGGTATGTCAAATACACTTCAGGCCAGTTTTCGTCGTATTATACTCCTGGGGAGAGGAGTGAAGCTTTACTTATCAGAAAAGGTGTTTACATATTGGGCATGAACACCAAATGCAATCCTTTAACTTGGAAGTTTGGCTGTAAATGTGATCCTGTGAGTAGAGGGAGAGAAAGAGAGAGAGAGAAAGAGAGAGAGAAAGAGGTCTGTATCATTCACGTTGTTTTCAGAGCTCACTTCCATAGAGAAGGATGGAAGCATTTACATTGTATGGCTCGATTTTTACGTTTGTTTTTTCACAGATGAGCAATTTTGCCCTGAACAAATAACTCAGACCGATTGCTGATAATTGAGAAAGATGGCAGCCATATTGGCCTAGTTCATAGGTCAGAGGCCCTGGCTGATTGCCAGCTGTGACTGGGTCACTACAAATGTGTCATTAATACCTGTGGACTGTCAGGCGCAATGACTCTCAGGATTAGGATTCTCTATGGCTAAAACAACCACTAAGCTCCTGACATTATAATGCTGTAATACGGAGCAGAAATTTCAATATTTAGACATGCTAACATTTCTACGATCTTACGCTACCTTGGTGGTGGTAATACAACCTCCATGACCAAACTCCTGATCAGTCTGACAGTCCAAAGGTAAGATAATAGCGTCCCCCAGGACTATCTGAACACACTGCTGACATAATGACCGCTTGACCCTCGTTCTGAAGCATGTTAACATGGATATGGCTAACAACGACTCTTCAACATAGACATGGCTAACAACGACTCTTCAACATGGACATGACTAACAACGACTCTTCAACATAGACATGGCTAACAACGACTCTTCAACATAGACATGGCTAACAACGACTCTTCAACATAGACATGACTAACAACGACTCTTCAACATGGACATGGCTAACAACGACTCTTCAACATAGACATGGCTAACAACGACTCTTCAACATGGACATGGCTAACAACGACTCTTCAACATGGACATGGCTAACAACGACTCTTCAACATAGACATGGCAGTGACTCTTCAACATGGACATGACTAACAACGACTCTTCAACATGGACATGGCTAACAACGACTCTTCAACATAGACATGGCTAACAACGACTCTTCAACATGGACATGGCTAACAACGACTCTTGAACATGGACATGGCTAACAACGACTCTTCAACATAGACATGACTAACAACGACTCTTCAACATGGACATGGCTAACAACGACTCTTCAACATGGACATGGCTAACAACGACTCTTCAACATGGACATGGCTAACAACGACTCTTCAACATGGACATGGCTAACAACGACTCTTCAACATAGACATGACTAACAACGACTCTTCAACATGGACATGACTAACAACGACTCTTCAACATGGACATGGCTAACAACGACTCTTCAACATAGACATGGCTAACAACGACTCTTCAACATAGACATGGCTAACAACGACTCTTCAACATGGACATGACTAACAACGACTCTTCAACATGGACATGGCAGTGACTCTTCAACATGGACATGGCTAACAACGACTCTTCAACATGGACATGGCAGTGACTCTTCAACATGGACATGGCAGTGACTCTTCAACATGGACATGACTAACAACGACTCTTCAACATGGACATGGCAGTGACTCTTCAACATGGACATGGCAGTGACTCTTCAACATGGACATGACTAACAACGACTCTTCAACATGGACATGGCAGTGACTCTTCAACATGGACATGGCAGTGACTCTTCAACATGGACATGGCAGTGACTCTTCAACATGGACATGGCTAACAACGACTCTTCAACATGGACATGGCAGTGACTCTTCAACATGGACATGGCTAACAACGACTCTTCAACATAGACATGGCTAACAACGACTCTTCAACATAGACATGGCTAACAACGACTCTTCAACATAGACATGGCTAACAACGACTCTTCAACATAGACATGGCTAACAACGACTCTTCAACATGGACATGACTAACAACGACTCTTCAACATGGACATGGCTAACAACGACTCTTCAACATGGACATGGCTAACAACGACTCTTCAACATGGACATGGCAGTGACTCTTCAACATAGACATGGCTAACAACGACTCTTCAACATAGACATGGCTAACAACGACTCTTCAACATAGACATGGCTAACAACGACTCTTCAACATGGACATGGCTAACAACGACTCTTCAACATGGACATGGCTAACACCGACTCTTCAACATGGACATGGCTAACATTGACTCCTCGGCAACCGTGGTGCCAAGGGTTCATGGAGTGTAGCCTCAAGGTTGAACCCAGCCTGAACCCCACAATGCCTCAAAACACCAGTTTGACACATGCACTTGTTCACATCCACCCAATTCCCAAGGGCCTAGCTGGCTGCTAGCAGAGACAAAACTCATCAACCTGTTCCTCAATTAGGGCAGATTTCCTCAACACCAGTCCCAATAGAGCCTGTATATGACTGCGGTTGCAGGGCCCCCTGCTCTTTTGTTTTGGAGACCCCACAGTGGCCCTTTGATTGGATTCGCAGGTTGGCCCTGGCTGCATTGGCAGCTGCTAGAGAGATCACTCCCTCCCTCCAGTTTGCATGGCACACGCTGAGAGACAGTGCACCAGGGGAAAGAAGGAAGGCTTCCAGGTGATTTCCATAAATATGAGCTATGGGCCTCTTTTCCACTTTGGTGAGGCTCCCTGAGGGAGAGCTTTGGCCTGGGATGCATGCAACAGAAGGACATCCACAGAGCAATAATTTACCCGCAAAAACGCTTCTGGATTTACAGATACCCCGCTGATTGTCATTTAATGGTAGAGACCAAAGAGTTGAGGTCAAGATCACCTCACCAACAGACAGGAACTTCTTTTGAACCTTTGAATCATCCAACTCTTAAAGAACCTACTACACATACAGTACTGTATGAGTGAGTTGTGGATACGTTATCTCTCAGTTATGTGATTAGGTAATGACTTGTACGATTTATGATGGAGACATCATTAAACCAATGAGGATCCTAAGACATAAAGGTGTTGAGTATCAGGGGTTTGTGACAAGAAAGAAAAGAACATTGAAATATACTGACACTTTTGAAAAGGGTTGCAGGGTCGACACAAATGTTTTGTAAATTGAATGCAAGGTATTGACTTAGGCGTCAACATGTCGCAAAATCTTCACAATGTGATGCTTAGCAATGATACCATGTTGGAAAAATCAATAGTCTTCGAATACCCCTTTACGTCAGTACTGTACGTATTTTCATCTATAAATCATCACATAACTCTTCATGAGATCATGTGTTTTCAGCTTGATGGATTACAAATAGATTAAAAAGTCATACATGAGCTTCTTACTTCAGAATCCACAGAGGTTAAATATGTCATTATAAAAATGAATTGCAACAGGACTTCACTTAATGCTACAAATAAAAGCCAAGAATCAAATTCCCAAATGTTCAAGACCTCCGCAAGGCTTCCCTAGCATCTCATTTGTTGTGTTTCCAGCATTGCAAGCAGCCATTTTTATTTTCTTTCAACGGCAATAAAATAGATACTCTAAATCGCTGTGTCACGGTCCATTACACTTTAGGCCGTTCGCTCCATGTCATCTCTACTGTCTTGGCAGAGATATCCCAGAATCCTTTACCTGGCTTTAGGCACAATTAACTCTGTGAGGAAAAGGCCTGCGCGGGTCACGGGCCCACTCGTCACAAAATCAAAAGAAGCCTTTCTATAAAAACCAGTGTTCCTGCCAAAATGTGGACTGAGGTTGTGACAGAGAAGGATGGTAATGGCTTTCCTTCATTGAATGAACAGAGCAGGAACACTTATATTTACCTTTCAGTGAGAGCAAAGAGACAGACAGAGAAAAGTGGAAAGAGCATAAAAACAGTAACAAGGGCTCTTAAAGTCACTTGGCGTAGCTCAACGCTGAAATCTGACTTATTTTAGGGTATGATTTCAGGGTCGTATTGGAAATGTAGGCTACTACTATATTTAACTAGGGGGAGGCCAGAATGGTGATAAAACAAAATGAACTTGCTTTAAGGACGAGAAACTCCCTTTAGTCAACCACTTTACCACTTTACCTGCTCTGTGAACGAATCTGAGAGGATCAGGAAAAGTTGCCATTAACGAGACAGTTATATGGGCTCTGGCTTTAAATGCCATATACTGTAACAATGACATTTAAACTGATGGTTTAAATCACTATCCAGCAGTATCTACACCGTTTGATTGGATGCTGTATGACTCCTTAACCACTAACTGGCTCAAATGATGGTGTAGTCTCCAGAAAGAAAAGCCTCCTACACTTCCTTGTGCCAAATCCTGACTTGGACTTTTGCATAAATTATGCATTGATGTCAAAGGTTAGACCTGGGTCTAAATGTGCACGTGGACCAGTTACCACTAGGAATTATAAGGTCCATAAGTGGGCAGCATTTACCTTGCCGGACAAAGTCAGGCTTTTTCATAGCAAAGATCTGGCTTAGTTATGGCAACCAAACCTGGTTCACTTCTGGGCCGTAATTCCAAGTGGTAACCTGGCCACATCAGCTGTTGGTTCCTGATGGATTTGGGCCATAATAATTTTGCTGAGAATTCAGCACAAAGTGTGAGGACAGTTCTAAATGCATGTTAAGGCAGTCCTTAACACATTTACAGAATTGAAGTTACAGGAAATATGTATGGATAAACGTTGGATAGAAGGGACCGAGATCACTAGTGCTTACTCTAGAGATTGACAAGGTCTGAATAATATTTGTGTGTCACTGCTCACTCTAAGCCCCTTCTCTTCCTCTCCTCCACTAGCTCCTAGTCCTCTCTGTAAGAGGTTGAACTCTACCTCGCTCGGACAGTAAATCAACCTTCTCTGGGGAAGCCATTTATAAAAGGCATGACATCTGGTTTCCTCTTTCTGATTGCTGATTACACCTCAGAGTTTTTTAATGCGGCCTGGCCAAGCACCGCCCTGCAGTCACAGGACGAGCTAAAGAAACCTCAGAGCTGTAAATTAACAACATATATTATCCTGGACCGCCATATATACGATCCACTAATCACCTCCGTCTCATAGCATGACACTGTAGAAAATCCCCCCTTTCTGTGGTTGATAAAAGAGAGGAGAGGAGGGGAGGGGAGGGGAGAGGAGAGGAGAGGAGAGAGGAGAGGAGAGGAGAGGAGAGGAGAGGAGAGGAGAGGAGAGGAGAGGAGAGGAGGGGAGGGTGAGAGGAGAGGAGAGGAGAGGAGAGGAGAGGAGAGGAGAGGAGAGGAGAGGAGAGGAGAGGAGAGGAGAGGAGAGGAGAGGAGAGGAGAGGAGAGGAGAGGAGACCCTAATGGTTTTACCAGTGTGTTGAATCCCTGCTCTTGTGTAATATTAAATCACTGGTTATATTTCTTGCTGCTGGCTTAGCGTTGAATGGCAGAACGGACAGTAGTCACAAAGTGGTGTCTAACAAGAATATGGATTGTCTCTTTCACTAAAGTGAAAGTCAACATTGAGCAGGGGAGTGGCACCTGAATGGACCTATTACAGTAATGCTGTTTTGTATGCCCCCGGTGTGTATTACATTGAGGATTAAACAACATATCACATGCCAAGGTCACACATATTTCACTTTTATGCAATGGCCTTTTCCCCAAGTCGGCTTTAAAGCGTGACGCAGAGAGAACGAAAAATTAAAAGTCCTTACTGCTAGTTTAAGAATCAGGATTTGTTAATGAAGTGCATCGATGACATCCTAAATCAATCTGATTGAATTGTAATGGCGGGATATCTTTTTCTTTTTTGGGGTCAAAATCGCTAAATGACGTATCCACATGCTCAAATGACACTTTACATTAAGCCAGCTAATATGCTACTGTACATGTCTCAGACAAGAAGCACTGTATGGGACGATGGATCAAATATAACTGTCACATTATTCCAGAACTCCAAAACAACTGCAAGGTTTCAAGGCCTGGAAGAGTATCAAGCCATCTCTCTAGCAGCCAGAAACAGTTCCTGTCATCTCACCTCATACTCTGATGAAGGCTTCGCTCCAAAACACTGTGGTTTTAACAAACAATCTCTATTGTTGAAGCAAACGTTCATTGTCCTACCAATAGTTACTGAGTATCTTGTCATCTTCAGTTATCCTTCCACTGAGCTATCCTCATAGTAGAGTATGGACAATTATTAAGGTACAAGAAACCTCACACTTTACAGTAGATATCATACCTGTAGAGCAAGAGAGGAGAGGGATCCATGTTTCCACCGGGTTGACTTTATCAAGCGGTGGTGGTGATGGTGGTAGTGGCTGTTTCCTCTAAAGTGAGGGGGATGGGGTAATGGGTGTGATCACATTGACTTAACAGTACATTTACTATATTTTACAGTTCAGTATAGACTAACAGTGCAACCTTGGCGTACAATACACAACACTTACTCTAGCTGTAGTGAGGCGTGATCTGTTTTTACATGTACCTTTCCACTGTTACAAGCTGTGATGAGTCAAGCTGACAGAAGCGATAGGACACTCGCGACTGTGTTTGCGCAGAACAGGTTTCTGCAGAGCTTCTGAGCATGGAACAAATAACGCCTCCAGCTCATTCTTACACAGCCTCTGTGATTTGAACCATGGTCTCATCCACACTGTCATCCTACAGTAAGGTGCGTTAAAAAAAGAGAAGAAAGTTAAAGACCCCTAAATGGCTTCTTTCATCAGTAATTGATATGTGCTTGTTTTAGTTGAGCGGCCCCATGCTTCTCTTGCCATGTTGTGTTAGGGGACACATAAGGGCTACGGCAGGACATAGAGGTGCGGGAAGGGGTGGAAACATGTGTCATGGCCGGGGAGAGTGGCAGGCCTACAAGCCCAGGCTGTCAGGATGACTAATAGCCCGAGGCAACAGGTCTCACTGTGGGGTGTTAACAATCAGGCAGGGTGCAGGGCATCCGTTTGACAAGGCCTTAGGTAAGACTGACTCCTGACTGCACCAGTCAGCATGCAGAAAGGCCTATCCCTAGAGGTGTGTGTTGCTGTGCTGCTGTTTGCTTGTGTGTATTGATTTATTGGAAATTCAATACAAATGTTCAAAATTACACTGTAATAAATTAATACAATCTAACTAATACGGAAATCAACATATGGGATTTTACATTTTCATTGAAAGGCCTATCACTAGGAGCTTTGTGACTGTACTATATCCATTGTATGATACTAAAGCAAGTATAATTGCTCAAACTAGAATAAACCAAAGATATAAACAGAAGGGTATATTGTCCCATATTAACACTAAATCAAATCATATTGTACACAATCCACTTACACGTAGGGCTCTGTGTGTAAAGGAATGAAACTGACAATCTTTATTTGACAAGTCACCTCAGACCTCCATTCATCAACTCAACCTGACATTTACACACTCACTCACCCTTAGGAAGGTAAAATAGAAACCTAGATGTTCCATTTTTCAATAAAATTACATTTTGGTAGCAAATGGAAAAGCCCTGCAAGACAGCTGATTAAGAGGCAGTAGGTTCTAGTTAGCAGGCAGTATGTTCTAGTTAGCAGGCAGTGTGCTCTACTTAGCAGGCAGTATGCTCTAGTTAGTGGGCTGTGGTAGATTTGGGCTGGTACAAGACAGCATTGACCTTGGTTGGAACAGCCCTGATCACGTCGGGCTCAATTCCATTCCATTTGAAGGCGAGGACGAGTGAGGAAAATTTATATAGGAATCTGTTTACTTCCTGAATTGATTGAATTTAAATGGAATTGACCCCAGTCCATGGTCTGGGAAATGTAGGAACCATGCTAGATCCCCTGAGTTTTGACACCACAGAGAGGATTAACCTTACCTGAAGGAATGTCTAAACTCAATGGCAACATTATGACCACTCCTTCTCAGTGTCCTAATATCACTAAAACTCATCTTGTGGAAATCCAAGAAAACCAATGTAAGCTTCTATTGTGGAATAGAATGTTCCATAGCATCCACACTCACATGTTCTTGATATATCGCCTCATACATGGAAAATGAAATAAGAAAACACTCCAACTACATTAGGAAAAACGTTTAGCCAACTTGGATCATTACAGTCTAATATTAGTAGAGGAGAGAAACAGGATACTTCATTTGTAGCCACCACCAGTACAGTACGACAGATTTGTGAGATGCACTAATTAAAAATAAGAGGCTTGTCTCTCAGCCAGCTTCCTCAATCTTCAAACTGAGAACCCTCTCAATGCAAGCTATACTGCTCCCTCTCTTCCCAGAACCAAGTTCAAGATGGAGACAGTTGTGTTGACAGAGAGAAATACCTGCAAGGCCCTGACGTGCGTCACACACTCCTAAAAATAAACCCTTCTACGAAAAAGAAAAGACATTGAACACATTATTTTGGCTCGGACATGGTTTGTTTTTTCTCGATATTGAGAGTATATATATATATATATATATATATATATATATATTTTTTTTTTATGTAAAAAAATAAAAGTGTCAAGGGGCCACAGGCAGAGTGGTTGCAGGTATTTAGACTGGAGCAGACGTTACAGAGGGGTGTGGAGACACAGGCTAATGGGGCATGTTAGCCTGCAGGCCTCGACGTTGCAGGCACCGACGCTGCCACCCGCAGCTGGGCCTCTGGAGAGCAGTTTCCTCACAGGTCTACCAGTACACTGTTACACAGCACATTGGGAATTATCTACAGCACAGGACTACACCCAGCCATGTGTATCCAGCTAGGGCCCCCTATGATGACAGGGATAGAGACCTATGGAACAGACGACATGCTTAGTGCCTTCAGAAAGTATTCCTACCCCACATTTTCTCCTGTTACAGTCTGAATTCAACATTGACAAAATAAAAAAAAGTCAGATCTGCATTTAATACCCCATAATGACAAAGTGAAAACATGTTTTCAGAAATATTTTTACAGAAATATCTAATATACATAAGTATTCACACCTCAAGTCAAAACTTTGAAGAATTAACATTGGCAGCAATTACAGTGGTAAGTCTTTCTCGAAACGAAGGGCACCTGTTGAAGAGGGTAAAAAATACATAGTACAGTACATCTATATGTACAGGGCATTCGGGAAGTTTTCAGACCACTTCACTTTTTCCACATTTTGTTACAGTTACAGTCTTATTCGAAAATGCATTTAAAAACATGTTTCCTCAGCAATCTACACACAATACGCCATCTTGACAAAGCAAAAACAGATTTTTAGAAATATTTGCATGTATGTATTAAAAAAACAGAAATACCTTATTTACTTAAGTACTCAGACCACTTGCTATGAGACTTGAAATTGAGCCCAGGTGCATCCTGTTTCCATCAATCATCCGTGAGATGTTTCTACAACTTGATTGGAGTCCACCTGTGGTAAATTCAATTGATTGGAAATTATTATTATTTGTATATTTTTTAACCTTTATTTAACAAGGCAAGTCAGTTAAAACTAATTATTGTTGACAAAGATGGCCTACCCTGGGCCAATTGTGCACCGCCTTATGGGACTCCCAATCACAGCCGGATGTGATGCAGTCTGGATTTGAACCAGGTACTGTAGTGACTCCTCTTGCACTGAGATACAGTGCCTTAGACCACTGCACCACTCGGGAGCAGGAACACACCTGTCTATATAAGGTCCCGCAGTTGACAGAACATGTCAGAGCAAGAACCAAGCCATGAGGTTAAAGGGATTGTTCGTCGAGTTCTGAGACAGGATTGTGTCGAGGCACAGATCTGGGGAATGGTACCAAAAAATGTCTGCAGCATTCATAAATGGAAGAAGTTTGGAACAACAAAGGCTTGTCCTAGAGCAATCGGAGGAGAAGGGCCTGGGTCAGGGAGAAGGGCCTTGGTCAGGGAGGTGACCAAGAACCCAATAGTCACTCTAACACAGCTTCAGAGTACAACTATCTCTGCAGCACTCCACCAATCAGGCCTTCATGGTAGAGTGGCCAGATGGAAGTCACTCCTCAGTAAAAGACACATGACAGTCCACTTGGATTTTGCCAAAAGACACCTAAAAAACTCTCAGACCATGATAAAAAAATATTCTCTGCTCTGATGAAACAAAGGTTGTAGTGTTTGACCTGAATGCCAAGTGTCACGTCTGGAGGAAACTTTGCACCATCCCTACGGTGAAGCATGGTGGTGGCAGCATCATGCGGTGGGGATGTTTTCAGTGGGCAGGGACAGGGAGACTAGTCAGGATTGAGGGAAAGCGGAATGTGGAAAAGTGCGGAGAGATCCTTGATGTGCTCCAGAGCGCTCAGGACATCAGACTGGGGTGAAGGCTCACCTTCCAACAGTACAACGACCCTAAGTACACAGTTAAATAAAGGTTAAATAAAATAAAATAAATTAAATCCAGCCAAGACAACACAGGAGTGGTTTCGGGACACGTCTCTGAATGTCGTTGAGTGGCCCACCCAGAGCACGGACATGAACCCAAACAAACGTCTCTAGAGGACCTGAAAATAGCTGTACAGCGACGCTCCCCATCCAACCTGACAAAGCTTGTGTGGATCTGCAGATAAGAATGGGAGAAACTGCCCAAATACAGGTGGGCCAAGCTTGCAGCATCATACCCAAGAAGACTCAAGGCTGTAATCGTTGCCAAAGGTGCTTCAACAAAGTCCTGAGTAAATGGTTTGAATACTTATGTAAATTAACTTTTTCTGTATTTTATTTTTAATACATTTGCAAAAATTTCTAAATACATGTTTTTGCTTTGTCATTATGGGGTATTGTGTGTAGATTGATGAGGGGGAAAAATTATTTAATACATTTTAGTATAAGGCTGTAATGTAACAAAATGTGGAAAAAGTTAAGGGGTCTGAATACTTTCCGAATGCACTGTACAGTATATATTGGAAATACTGTTACAACAATAATGTTACATAAGGCTCCTTCACACAAGATTGATTTAGCTAAATGTACACTTTTTTTTGAATGAAAATTAAATATGTTCTGACATCATGGGGTGCACAGGGCTTTGCCTGATAAAAGTTATTCAGGCTGCTGACATCATCAAGCAAGAAACACTCGCTCACTTTCCATAGCACCAACACAGGCTTGTGTATTTTCCACTTGTGGTCTGTTCATTTGCAGATTAGTGTAAAACTTAAACAAAGGTTTGCTAAACATTGTTAATAGCCAATTAGTGTGAGCAGAGGTGACAGGTTTTACTTTGACCCCTCCACAACAAGAGGTTTCCAAGCCATTTTATTTCTCAGGTGTGTTCAGCATGGTTTTATATGGTGTGGGTGGACAGGTATACACTCAGTTAACAGTAAGCAAAAGTGTCAGAACAATGAAAAGAGACCACCAGACTTATATTTCTGGCATACTGGCCCCTTTTCATGGCAGAGATGCCTTAGTGAATACAGGTTGGGGACTAGTGTCATGGCAGAGATACCTTAGTGAATACAGGTTGGGGACTAGTGTCTTGGCAGAGATACCTTAGTGAATACAGGTTGGGGACTAGTGTCTTGGCAGAGATACCTTAGTGAATACAGGTTGGGGACTAGTGTCTTGGCAGAGATACCTTAGTGAATACAGGTTGGGGACTAGTGTCTTGACAGAGATACCTTAGTGATTACAGGTTGAGGACTAGTGTCTTGGCAGAGATACCTTAGTGAATACAGGTTGGGGACTAGTGTCTTGGCAGAGATGTCTTAGTGAATACAGGTTGGGGACTAGTGTCTTGGCAGAGATACCTTAGTGAATACAGGTTGGGGACTAGTGTCTTGGCAGAGATACCTTAGTGAATACAGGTTGGGGACTAGTGTCTTGGCAGAGATACCTTAGTGAATACAGGTTGAGGACTAGTGTCTTGGCAGAGATACCTTAGTGAATACAGGTTGGGGACTAGTGTCTTGGCAGAGATATCTTAGTGAATACAGGTTGGGGACTAGTGTCTTGGCAGAGATACCTTAGTGAATACAGGTTGGGGACTAGTGTCTTGGCAGAGATACCTTAGTGAATACAGGTTGGGGACTAGTGTCTTGGCAGAGATACCTTAGTGAATACAGGTTGAGGACTAGTGTCTTGGCAGAGATACCTTAGTGAATACAGGTTGGGGACTAGTGTCTTGGCAGAGATACCTTAGTGAATACAGGTTGGGGACTAGTGTCTTGGCAGAGATACCTTAGTGAATACAGGTTGGGGACTAGTGTCTTGGCAGAGATACCTTAGTGAATACAGGTTGGGGACTGGTGTCTTGGCAGAGATACCTTAGTGAATACAGGTTGGGGACTGGTGTCTTGGCAGAGATACCTTAGTGAATACAGGTTGGGGACTAGTGTCTTGGCAGAGATACCTTAGTGAATACAGGTTGGGGACTAGTGTCTTGGCAGAGATACCTTAGTGAATACAGGTTGGGGACTAGTGTCTTTGCAGAGATACCTTAGTGATTACAGGTTGGGGACTAGTGTCTTGGCAGAGATACCTTAGTGAATACAGGTTGGGGACTAGTGTCTTGGCAGAGATACCTTAGTGAATACAGGTTGGGGACTAGTGTCTTGGCAGAGATACCTTAGTGAATACAGGTTGGGGACTAGTGTCTTGGCGGAGATACCTTAGTGAATACAGGTTGGGGACTAGTGTCTTGGCAGAGATACCTTAGTGAATACAGGTTGGGGACTAGTGTCTTGGCAGAGATACCTTAGTGAATACAGGTTGAGGACTAGTGTTTTGGCAGAGATACCTTAGTGAATACAGGTTGGGGACTAGTGTCTTGGCAGAGATACCTTAGTGAATACAGGTTGGGGACTAGTGTCTTGGCAGAGATACCTTAGTGAATACAGGTTGGGGACTAGTGTCTTGGCAGAGATACCTTAGTGAATACAGGTTGGGGACTGGTGTCTTGGCAGAGATACCTTAGTGAATACAGGTTGGGGACTGGTGTCTTGGCAGAGATACCTTAGTGAATACAGGTTGGGGACTAGTGTCTTGGCAGAGATACCTTAGTGAATACAGGTTGGGGACTAGTGTCTTGGCAGAGATACCTTAGTGAATACAGGTTGGGGACTAGTGTCTTTGCAGAGATACCTTAGTGATTACAGGTTGGGGACTAGTGTCTTGGCAGAGATACCTTAGTGAATACAGGTTGGGGACTAGTGTCTTGGCAGAGATACCTTAGTGAATACAGGTTGGGGACTAGTGTCTTGGCAGAGATACCTTAGTGAATACAGGTTGGGGACTAGTGTCTTGGCGGAGATACCTTAGTGAATACAGGTTGGGGACTAGTGTCTTGGCAGAGATACCTTAGTGAATACAGGTTGGGGACTAGTGTCTTGGCAGAGATACCTTAGTGAATACAGGTTGGGGACTAGTGTCTTGGCGGAGATACCTTAGTGCATAAAGGTTGGGAACTAGTGTCTTGGCAGAGATACCTTAGTGAATACAGGTTGGGGACTAGTGTCTTGGCAGAGATACCTTAGTGAATACAGGTTGGGGACTAGTGTCTTGGCAGAGATACCTTAGTGAATACAGGTTGGGGACTAGTGTCTTGGCAGAGATACCTTAGTGAATACAGGTTGGGGACTAGTGTCTTGGCAGAGATACTTTAGTGAATACAGGTTGAGGACTAGTGTCTTGGCAGAGATACCTTAGTGAATACAGGTTGGGGACTAGTGTCTTGGCAGAGATACCTTAGTGAATACAGGTTGGGGACTAGTGTCTTGGCAGAGATACCTTAGTGAATACAGGTTGAGGACTAGTGTCTTGGCAGAGATACCTTAGTGAATACAGTTGGGGACTAGTGTCTTGGCAGAGATACCTTAGTGAATACAGGTTGGGGACTAGTGTCTTGGCAGAGATACCTTAGTGAATACAGGTTGGGGACTAGTGTCTTGGCAGAGATACCTTAGTGAATACAGGTTGGGGACTGGTGTCTTGGCAGAGATACCTTAGTGAATACAGGTTGGGGACTGGTGTCTTGGCAGAGATACCTTAGTGAATACAGGTTGGGGACTAGTGTCTTGGCAGAGATACCTTAGTGAATACAGGTTGGGGACTAGTGTCTTGGCAGAGATACCTTAGTGAATACAGGTTGGGGACTAGTGTCTTGGCAGAGATACCTTAGTGATTACAGGTTGGGGACTAGTGTCTTGGCAGAGATACCTTAGTGAATACAGGTTGGGGACTAGTGTCTTGGCAGAGATACCTTAGTGAATACAGGTTGGGGACTAGTGTCTTGGCAGAGATACCTTAGTGAATACAGGTTGGGGACTAGTGTCTTGGCGGAGATACCTTAGTGAATACAGGTTGGGGACTAGTGTCTTGGCAGAGATACCTTAGTGAATACAGGTTGGGGACTAGTGTCTTGGCAGAGATACCTTAGTGAATACAGGTTGGGGACTAGTGTCTTGGCGGATATACCTTAGTGAATACAGGTTGGGGACTAGTGTCTTGGCAGAGATACCTTAGTGAATACAGGTTGGGGACTAGTGTCCTGGCAGAGATACCTTAGTGAATACAGGTTGGGGACTAGTGTCTTGGCGGAGATACCTTAGTGCATACAGGTTGGGGACTAGTGTCTTGGCAGAGATACCTTAGTGAATACAGGTTGGGGACTAGTGTCTTGGCAGAGATACCTTAGTGAATACAGGTTGGGGACTGGTGTCTTGGCAGAGATACCTTAGTGAATACAGGTTGGGGACTAGTGTCTTGGCAGAGATACCTTAGTGAATACAGGTTGGGGACTAGTGTCTTGGCAGAGATACCTTAGTGAATACAGGTTGGGGAATAGTGTCTTGGCAGAGATACCTTAGTGAATACAGGTTGGGGACTAGTGTCTTGGCAGAGATACCTTAGTGAATACAGGTTGGAGACTAGTGTCTTGGCAGAGATACCTTAGTGAATACAGGTTGGGGACTAGTGTCTTGGCAGAGATACCTTAGTGAATTCAGGTTGGGGACTAGTGTCTTGGCAGAGATACCTTAGTGAATACAGTTTGGTGACTAGTGTCTTGGCAGAGATACCTTAGTGAATACAGGTTGGGGACTAGTGTCTTGGCAGAGATACCTTAGTGAATACAGGTTGGGGACTAGTGTCTTGGCAGAGATACCTTAGTGAATACAGGTTGGGGACTGGTGTCTTGGCAGAGATACCTTAGTGAATACAGGTTGGGGACTGGTGTCTTGGCAGAGATACCTTAGTGAATACAGGTTGGGGACTAGTGTCTTGGCAGAGATACCTTAGTGAATACAGGTTGGGGACTAGTGTCTTGGCAGAGATACCTTAGTGAATACAGGTTGGGGACTAGTGTCTTTGCAGAGATACCTTAGTGATTACAGGTTGGGGACTAGTGTCTTGGCAGAGATACCTTAGTGAATACAGGTTGGGGACTAGTGTCTTGGCAGAGATACCTTAGTGAATACAGGTTGGGGACTAGTGTCTTGGCAGAGATACCTTAGTGAATACAGGTTGGGGACTAGTGTCTTGGCGGAGATACCTTAGTGAATACAGGTTGGGGACTAGTGTCTTGGCAGAGATACCTTAGTGAATACAGGTTGGGGACTAGTGTCTTGGCAGAGATACCTTAGTGAATACAGGTTGGGGACTAGTGTCTTGGCGGAGATACCTTAGTGCATAAAGGTTGGGAACTAGTGTCTTGGCAGAGATACCTTAGTGAATACAGGTTGGGGACTAGTGTCTTGGCAGAGATACCTTAGTGAATACAGGTTGGGGACTAGTGTCTTGGCAGAGATACCTTAGTGAATACAGGTTGGGGACTAGTGTCTTGGCAGAGATACCTTAGTGAATACAGGTTGGGGACTAGTGTCTTGGCAGAGATACTTTAGTGAATACAGGTTGAGGACTAGTGTCTTGGCAGAGATACCTTAGTGAATACAGGTTGGGGACTAGTGTCTTGGCAGAGATACCTTAGTGAATACAGGTTGGGGACTAGTGTCTTGGCAGAGATACCTTAGTGAATACAGGTTGAGGACTAGTGTCTTGGCAGAGATACCTTAGTGAATACAGGTTGGGGACTAGTGTCTTGGCAGAGATACCTTAGTGAATACAGGTTGGGGACTAGTGTCTTGGCAGAGATACCTTAGTGAATACAGGTTGGGGACTAGTGTCTTGGCAGAGATACCTTAGTGAATACAGGTTGGGGACTGGTGTCTTGGCAGAGATACCTTAGTGAATACAGGTTGGGGACTGGTGTCTTGGCCGAGATACCTTAGTGAATACAGGTTGGGGACTAGTGTCTTGGCAGAGATACCTTAGTGAATACAGGTTGGGGACTAGTGTCTTGGCAGAGATACCTTAGTGAATACAGGTTGGGGACTAGTGTCTTGGCAGAGATACCTTAGTGATTACAGGTTGGGGACTAGTGTCTTGGCAGAGATACCTTAGTGAATACAGGTTGGGGACTAGTGTCTTGGCAGAGATACCTTAGTGAATACAGGTTGGGGACTAGTGTCTTGGCAGAGATACCTTAGTGAATACAGGTTGGGGACTAGTGTCTTGGCGGAGATACCTTAGTGAATACAGGTTGGGGACTAGTGTCTTGGCAGAGATACCTTAGTGAATACAGGTTGGGGACTAGTGTCTTGGCAGAGATACCTTAGTGAATACAGGTTGGGGACTAGTGTCTTGGCGGAGATACCTTAGTGAATACAGGTTGGGGACTAGTGTCTTGGCAGAGATACCTTAGTGAATACAGGTTGGGGACTAGTGTCTTGGCAGAGATACCTTAGTGAATACAGGTTGGGGACTAGTGTCTTGGCGGAGATACCTTAGTGCATACAGGTTGGGGACTAGTGTCTTGGCAGAGATACCTTAGTGAATACAGGTTGGGGACTAGTGTCTTGGCAGAGATACCTTAGTGAATACAGGTTGGGGACTGGTGTCTTGGCAGAGATACCTTAGTGAATACAGGTTGGGGACTAGTGTCTTGGCAGAGATACCTTAGTGAATACAGGTTGGGGACTAGTGTCTTGGCAGAGATACCTTAGTGAATACAGGTTGGGGAATAGTGTCTTGGCAGAGATACCTTAGTGAATACAGGTTGGGGACTAGTGTCTTGGCAGAGATACCTTAGTGAATACAGGTTGGGGACTAGTGTCTTGGCAGAGATACCTTAGTGAATACAGGTTGGGGACTAGTGTCTTGGCAGAGATACCTTAGTGAATTCAGGTTGGGGACTAGTGTCTTGGCAGAGATACCTTAGTGAATACAGGTTGGGGACTAGTGTCTTGACAGAGATACCTTAGTGAATACAGGTTGGGGACTAGTGTCTTGTCAGAGATACCTTAGTGAATACAGGTTGGGGACTAGTGTCTTGGCAGAGATACCTTAGTGAATACAGGTTGGGGACTAGTGTCTTGGCAGAGATACCTTAGTGAATACAGGTTGGGGACTAGTGTCTTGGCAGAGATACCTTAGTGAATACAGGTTGGGGACTAGTGTCTTGGCAGAGATACCTTAGTGAATACAGATGGGGACTAGTGTCCTGGCAGAGATACCTTAGTGAATGCTGTTTTGAGACTTGTGTGATGGTGCCCTGGGTCATGTTCAGTTGGAAGGTACTACCTTAACTCTGCCCTACTGAACCAGTGGTGTGTATTGATGGATGCCAAGGAAAGACAGGTTTCCCCCAAAAAATAACCAAGAAAAAATTACGCATAAAATAATTTATATTTTGTTTCTCTGTTTGATAATTGTCCTTTAATTTGCAAGAGTCTGAATGTATCTCACCGGAGAAAGCATCTGAGCAAGCAAAATAGTGCCCCTCTGTCTGATCAAAAATAGTATGACAATGTTGCCACCCATAGCATTGAATGCAAGGGAAGCCAGCAAGCATTTGGCTTCCCTTGATAAAATAATAGCCAATCAGCGTTGAACTAAACTGAGTGAGCTCAACTGTGAATGGTCATGGCGCATCCCAAAAAAACTGTAAACGGAAGCCAGTTTGGATGTGGCTTCAAACCAATCACATCACATCAAAAGCAAAATGTCACTGCCAGAAAAAACTTTAATTATTGCATCTCGTTGTATCGTTGTCCTCCGGTGGCTTGCTAGCTATAATTGTCCCTTTGCCTAAATTAGCCATGGACGGAGATAGGGATTTAGACTTGTGCTTTTACTTAATTCTCCATACTGGACAATGATTATAATGGTGATTCAGATCCAACAAAAAATTCATACATTGTGACCCCATTGTGCTAGATCTTGTAGGCTGATGTTAACTAGCTGGCTCATTGTTGCCCATAAAAGGAAGAGGTTAGCGAACAAGCATTTTATCCAGGTAGCCTAGGACAACAAAACTAAAAGTGTGCAATGTCCTGTATGACAGAGTCATAGACCGTTTTGTCAACATGAATGAGAGGAGGATGGCATTGGCATTTCTCTGCAAGTAGGGTGAGTCAACATCTTTTTCTGCACACACACAACCACACATGCACACACACACAAATCAGAATCATGGACATCCACATAATTTTTAGCTTACAATGATTGGACTAAATTGTTTTTGGTATCTTTAGGTCGTCACTGTACTAGACTAAGCAGAGTTGATTAGATGATGTTGAAATGTTGAAGTTGAAATGGTGCTGGAATAGTGGAGACAGCTCCTGTTTTCTTTGTGACTTGCGGTAACTCTCCATGGTTCTAAATCAATAGTTGTTTAGAAGTCTGAAAATGTCAGAAACATTAACTTGACCATGCTGTAGGTCATGTAACTGTTTGTTACATTCAATGTGCTTTGTGGAATTCACCAGGTTTTGTGATGAAACAAATGTGTGGTTGAATTTATTCTGCCATCGTGTCTTCTTATTGTCTCAGCCTTAAGCCTATATATCATGGTGGCAAGGTGTAATGAATACTCAGGGAGAAAAAGGTGTAATGAATACTCAGGGAGATAAAGGTGTAATGAATACTCAGGGAGATAAAGGTGTAATGAATACTCAGGGAGATAAAGGTGTAATGAATACTCAGGGAGATAAAGGTGTAATGAATTCTCAGGGAGATAAAGGTGTAATGAATTCTCAGGGATAAAAAGGTGTAATGAATACTCAGGGAGATAAAGGTGTAATGAATACTCAGGGAGATAAAGGTGTAATGAATACTCAGGGAGAAAAAGGTGTAATGAATACTCAGGGAGATAAAGGTGTAATGAATACTCAGGGAGATAAAGGTGTAATGAATTCTCAGGGAGATAAAGGTGTAATGAATTCTCAGGGATAAAAAGGTGTCATGAATACTCAGGGAGAAAAAGGTGTAATGAATTCTCAGGGAGAAAAAGGTGTAGATTCACAAGCAGAACGCGGCTGGTGTTTATTTCTCCTTCACAGAAGGCAGGAATCGTGGTCACAGGCAGACAATGGTCATACACAGGTAGGCAAACAGGCAGGTGAATCAAAACTAGGACTGAAGGCTATAACTGGTTCTCACAAACGAGCCAGGAAAAGGCTGAGTAAAGTCAAAATGAACAATACCTCACAAAGGCACAAACAGAATGAACTGAACTAAATAAGGAGCTGATGAGACCAGGTGAGTAACTAACACAGGTGAAACCAATGAACAAAACATAAAGACAGGGCTACGTTCAAGAACACAAAGAAACAGGGCTACGTTCAAGAACACAAAGAAACAGGGCTACGTTCCAGAACACAAAGAAACAGGGCTACGTTCAAGAACACAAAGAAACAGGGCTATGTTCAAGAACACAAAGAAACAGGGCTACGTTCAAGAACACAAAGAAACAGGGCTACGTTTAACAACACAAAGAAACAGGGCTACGTTCAAGAACACAAAGAAACAGGGCAATGTTCAAGAACACAAAGAAACAGGGCTATGTTCAAGAACACAAAGAAACAGGGCTATGTTCAAGAACACAAAGAAACAGGGCTACGTTCATGAACACAAAGAAACAGGGCTACGTTCAAGAACACAACGAAACAGAACACAAGGTTGAATAAGAAAATACATACAGAACCTTACACAAGGCATATTAACTAACATGTTATAGAACAAACAACACAATAATCACAACATGGCTTTTCTTTCTGGATTGGCTTCCCTGGTGATTTTATCCACATACCGCTCGCTACTGCACAACACTGATGTTAAGAATGACACAACACTGATATTATGTTATTATCTATGTAGAGTCACTTTAATACCTACATGTACATATTACCTCAATTATCTTGACACCGGTGCCCCCTGTATATAGCCCCGCTATTGTTATTTACTGCTGCTCTTTAATTATTTGTTATTCTTATCTCTTACTTAAATTTTTTTATTTTTGTAGGTATTTTCTTAAAACTGCATTGTTGGTTAAGGGCTTGTAAGTAAGCATCTCACGGTAAGGTCAACACCTGTTGTATTTGGTCCATATGAGCAATAACATTTGATTTGATGTTACGTAAGAACGACACAACACTAATGCTACTGGACTGAACACAACCTTGTTACAGATAGATCTGCATCCTCAAGTAGCTGACTTGGAATTCAACCTTTCTTCAGCTACTGGTTGTGTGTCTCTTATGTCATCTGTCTGTGAGTGTGTTTGACAAAGTAGTGTCAGTTTCCACAGCGTCATTCACACTGACCACCTATAACCTGGTAACTAGGACTGTTTCAAGGTTAAGGGAATACTTCCCTTTATCTACAGCCTGGTAACTATGACTGTTTCAAGGTTAGGGGATCAACTCCCTTTATCTACAGCCTGGTAACCATGACTGTTTCAAGGTTAGGGGATCAACTCCCTTTATCTACAGCCTGGTAACTAGGACTGTTTCAAGGTTAGGGGATCACCTCCCTTTATCTACAGCCTGGTAACTAGGACTGTTTCAAGGTTAGGGGATCACCTCTCTTTATCTACAGCCTGGTAACTATGACTGTTTCAAGGTTAGGGGACCACCTCCCTTTATCTACAACCTGGTAACTATGACTGTTTCAAGGTTAGGGGATCACCTCTCATTATCTACAGCCTAGTAACTGACTGTTTCAAGGTTTGGGGACCACCTCTCTTTATCTACAGCCTGGTAACTGACTGTTTCAAGGTTAGGGGATCACCTCTGTAGACTCTTACATTTATACTCTTTAGTTGACATGTTTATAACAACGTTATATCACTGTTCAGTGAATTAGTATATTTTTCTGAAATGCAGACTTTCCAGATATAAAGTGTATAAAACGTTGAATAAAAGATGTGAACTAATTCAGTATGATGTTTAACTTGTGAGAGTTGTTTTTGTGAGTCATGCAGCTCTGCTGAGGGAATATTATTTCTCTGATCTGGAGATGTGACTGCCTGGGGTGTTGGCAGAGTCCTGTACGGTCCAGGAAAACTCTGAACGCTGAATGAACGGTGTGATTAAACGTCTTTATTTAAGCCCATGAACTCAAACAAGTAATCAGGGCCAAGGTTCCACATTTCCCCTCAAATCACTCCTCTGGAAGCTCCGAAGTGAGTGTGATCAGTGTGTGTGTGTGTGTGTGTGTGTGTGTGTGTGTGTGTGTGTGTGTGTGTGTGTGTGTGTGTGTGTGTGTGGCTGTATGTGGCAGTTCCCCGCTGTCCGGTGGGATTGAACACAGTGTCCTCTGCAGTGCTTGGGCCATTGCATCCTGTTCATACAACATAGACAAACCATTTAGTTGTTGAAAAGTTCAGTGGGGGAATGATACCAACAGTTGCGTGGCTCTTTCTACAAACACAAATGTGTCTTGATTTGTTTTGAGATATTTTCATGTATTAATGAAAACTAATCAAGTGGTTTACATGAGATACATGTGACACATGGATAAACAACGACAATCAACTGACATCAACAATTCACTCATTCTTTCTCCAACTGGTCCGGCCAGACAACAAATAAGTTAAACTCCCACCTCGTTGAACCAACTGGGTTCAACTTCAAGTGTCCTGCATGCCACAAGATAGTGTTAGCCCTCTGAGCTACAGCCAAGGCGTTGGCACGGGGAGCTAACGCAAGACTTTAGCTCTCAAGTCAGGTTATTCATCAATACGTAGGTGATTCAATGAACCACATTCATGTTGTGATTAATCTTGCTTGAGATTTGAGAATTTGTTTTAGCTCTCCGAGCCAATACCTAAGCTTTAGCTCAGCAGGCTAACACGGTCTTGTGACGTATATAATATTTGATTCTTCATCATCTCTCCATCTCCCTGTCAGAAGGTCAGTGTATAGGATAGGATTATGGCAAACCTCCCGTCAGACTGTTAGATCTTACTCCACAGTAGGAGCTCTTCCCATCACTGAGATCATTCTCATCCCAACTGGCCCCAGACCCCATCCTGAGTTTGACTTGGCATTTTCTCCATGGGCTGGCAGACCTCTTTGTACTAGGACTGGGACATTCTGTCTCTTGGAGTGAATCCTTGGGACTTTACCTAGAGGTTGAACTGACCTGCAGGGCCGTGCTGACCTGTAAACACTGTCCATCTGTATAATCCTACGGCTGCTGGTTTGTAAACTCATGTCAAACATGTCCATCTGTCTTGTGGGTTTATCAAGCTCATTCACGTATCACAACCAGTGTCATGACTTCAGCCGAAGTCGGTCCCTCTCCTTGTTCGGGTGGTGTTCAGCGGTCGACGTCACCGGCCTTCTAGCCATCACTGATCCATTTTTCATTTTCCATTGGTTTTGTCTTGTCTTCCTTCACACCTGGTTCCAATCCCATCAATTACATGTTGTGTATTTAACCCTCTGTTTCCCCTCATGTCCTTGTCGGAGATTGTTTGATTGTGTGTGACGTGCATGTATTATGTTGGTGTGCGACGGGTTTTGTACCCACTTTCGTTATTTTGTACATTTAGATTTTTGGAGTTTTATCAGCATTTATTTAACAACTCTGTTTTTAACAAGTTTGTTCTCCTGCGCCTGACTTCCCTGCCACCAACATGCACCCATTACAACCAGGTTGTTAATTGTACATTTGTTCTCAAACATTTTTCCCAAGTCCTGGCTAATGTATTCTTTCTTATTGTATCCCAAATCCAAACCCTGACCTTTGATTCTGGCTTTAGACTTGATACCTAAAGGAAGTCTGTTCAACGCTACAGGCTTTGGAAACACATAGACCTGTTTGGCTGGAAGTTGTCCTCCAGACACTAGGCAGACAGCATCCATGGCTTGGGCCACGGGTCATAGTCTGCTTCAACTATTCTGGGCCCGTATCTGTTCCATTCAAATAGATGAGCATTTGAGGCATGTGTGTGGTATCATATTCTATATGTACTGGATCCTGTTACAACATGAAAGGTGTTTTAAAAACCAAAAGTTCTTCCGTGTAGTTGACAGATGTGACTCAAATAGCAAAAACACGAAAGACAGCACACAGATATGATCTTACAATATACTTTATTTCATTAAATAAAAATAGCACTGGAAGCGATGGAATAGTCCCGAAAGTACAGACAAACCCTGTTCATCTGGCACTCCGGCCATGCTCAATAAAACCCTGTGTATCTGGCACTCTGGCCATGCTCAATAAAACCCTGTGTATCTGGCACTCTGGCCATGCTCAATAAAACCCTGTTTATCTGGCACTCTGGCCATGCTCAATAAAACCATGTTTGCCTGGCACACCGGCCATGCTCAATAAAACCCTGTATATCTGGCACTCCGGCCATGCTCAATAAAACCCTGTTTATCTGGCACTCCGGCCATGCTCAATAAAACCCTGTTTATCTGGCACTCCGGCCATGCTCAATAAAACCTTGTTTGTCTGGCACTCTGGCCATGCTCAATAAAACCCTGTTTATCTGCCACTCCAGACATGCTCAATAAAACCCTGTTTATCTGCCACTCCATCCATGCTCAATAAAACCCTGTTTATCTGCCACTCCAGCCATGCTCAGTAAAACCCTGTTTATCTGCCACTCCAGCCATGCTCAATAAAACCCTGTTTATCTGCCACTCCAGCCATGCTCAATAAAACCCTGTTTATCTGCCACTCCAGCCATGCTCAATAAAACCCTGTTTATCTGCCACTCCAGCCATGCTCAATAAAACCCTGTTTATCTGCCACTCCAGCCATGCTCAATAAAACCCTGTTTATCTGCCACTCCAGCCATGCTCAATAAAACCCTGTTTATCTGCCACTCCAGCCATGCTCAGTCAAACACAAAGTTTTTCCTCTGTACTGAATGTGCTCTATCTTGAAAACTTTAAGAGGGATTGTATTAACAGGGGACTGATGAACAAAAGAATACAAGATTTTGGGCCCAATTCAATCATATCCGATTTAGTCAACATCAGTGACAGTGATGAATGAGGTGCAACCTCACTAGAGCTGTGAAATCCACATGCAGCCCCGTGTGGTAGGCTGTTATGGACACTGCCATTGGATGCAGCGAGTCACATTATAATAACCCCCCGCAGGCTCTACACCTCCATTAGGTTGATATAAATCCTTATTATTTTGTTTAGTGAGTTTCAATTTGAGTGTCGTTATTGCGTGAGGCTATACAGCCTACACTTTCTCCTTCTGTACTTCTAAAATCAAATCAATCAAATCAAATCAAATTTTATTTGTCACATACACATGGTTAGCAGATGTTAATGCGAGTGTAGCGAAATGCTTGTGCTTCTAGTTCCGACAATGCAGTAATAACCAACAAGTAATCTAACTAACAATTCCAAAACTACTGTCTTGTACACAGTGTAAGGGGATAAAGAATATGTACATAAGGATATATGAATGAGTGATGGTACAGAGCAGCATAGGCAAGATACAGTAGATGGTATCGAGTACAGTATGTACAAATGAGATGAGTATGTAAACAAAGTGGCATAGTTTAAAGTGGCTAGTGATACATGTATTACATAAGGATACAGTCGATGATATAGAGTACAGTATATACGTATGCATATGAGATGAATAATGTAGGGTAAGTAACATTATATAAGGTAGCATTGTTTAAAGTGGCTAGTGATATATTTACATCATTTCCCATCAATTCCCATTATTAAAGTGGCTGGAGTTGAGTCAGTGTCAGTGTGTTGGCAGCAGCCACTCAATGTTAGTGGTGGCTGTTTAACAGTCTGATGGCCTTGAGATAGAAGCTGTTTTTCAGTCTCTCGGTCCCAGCTTTGATGCACCTGTACTGACCTCGCCTTCTGGATGATAGCGGGGTGAACAGGCAGTGGCTCGGGTGGTTGATGTCCTTGATGATCTTTATGGCCTTCCTGTGACATCGGGTGGTGTAGGTGTCCTGGAGGGCAGGTAGTTTGCCCCCGGTGATGCGTTGTGCAGACCTCACCACCCTCTGGAGAGCCTTACGGTTGAGGGCGGAGCAGTTGCCGTACCAGGCGGTGATACAGCCCGCCAGGATGCTCTCGATTGTGCATCTGTAGAAGTTTGTGAGTGCTTTTGGTGACAAGCCAAATTTCTTCAGCCTCCTGAGGTCTAACGTGAGTTGGAGGGGTGTGGCTTCGTGACAACCACAGGAGCAGCTGCTCAGCAATTTGACAGCTCTTAATGCAGTTCCACCTCCGACACTGATAAAATACCAGCACTGCGGGTGTCGGCTATCGCCGGTTAACGCTGGTTCTGATTCAATCTGGGCCTCTGAGTGTGTAAGTCTTTAAACCTAGGTCATCTCAGCTCAGTGTCTAGAAGACAGGTATGTAACTGTCAGGTTCGTCTTTATGCCCTTGATTGAGCGATACGATATGCCACGTCTTGTCTGGATGATGAAGCCATGTTTTGTTTCATGTGTTTTTTGGTGAATTATTATGCGTTCCTGTGCCTGCACAAACAGGCCTATGTTCATGTCCGTACCTGTAAGACCTGAGTGAAAGATTCCCACATTCTCGCCGTCTGGCTCAAGTCATTTGCTCCGGTGAACTGATAATATCAAGGAAGTTGGCGGGGGAATGTGTTTATGTGTAATCTGTTGAAGAAAATTAAATACAGGAGCATCACCTTAGGTTACATAGAGTACAGTGTGGGAGCATCACCTTAGGTTACATACAGTATGGGAGTATCACCTTAGGTTACATACAGTACAGTGTGGGAGCATCACCTTAGGTTACATGCAGTACAGTATGGGAGCATCACCTTAGGTTACATGCAGTACAGTGTGGGAGCATAACCTTAGGTTACATACAGTACACTGTGGGAGCATCACCTTAGGTTACATAGAGTACAGTGTGGGAGCATCACCTTAGGTTACATACAGTATGGGAGTATCACCTTAGGTTACATACAGTACAGTGTGGGAGCATCACCTTAGGTTACATGCAGTACAGTATGGGAGCATCACCTTAGGTTACATGCAGTACAGTGTGGGAGCATCACCTTAGGTTACATGCAGTACACTGTGGGAGCATCACCTTAGGTTACATAGAGTACAGTGTGGGAGCATCACCTTAGGTTACATGCAGTACAGTGTGGGAGCATCACCTTAGGTTACATGCAGTACACTGTGGGAGCATCACCTTAGGTTACATAGAGTACAGTGTGGGAGCATCACCTTAGGTTACATGCAGTACAGTGTGGGAGCATCACCTTAGGTTACATACAGTACAGTGTGGGAGCATCACCTTAGGTTACATACAGTATGGGAGTATCACCTTAGGTTACATACAGTAAAGTGTGGGAGTATCACCTTAGGTTACATACAGTACAGTGTGGGAGCATCACCTTAGGTTACATGCAGTACAGTGTGGGAGCATCACCTTAGGTTACATACAGTACAGTGTGGGAGCATCACCTTAGGTTACATACAGTATGGGAGTATCACCTTAGGTTACATACAGTACAGTATGGGAGCATCACCTTAGGTTACATACAGTACAGTGTGGGAGCATCACCTTCGGTTACATACAGTATGGGAGTATCACCTTAGGTTACATACAGTACAGTGTGGGAGCATCACCTTCGGTTACATACCGTATGGGAGTATCACCTTAGGTTACATACAGTATGGGAGTATCACCTTAGGTTACATACAGTACAGTGTGGGAGCATCACCTTCGGTTACATACAGTACAGTGTGGGAGCATCACCTTAGGTTACATACAGTACAGTGTGGGAGAATCACCTTAGGTTACGGAGAGAACAGTGTGGGAGCATCACCTTAGGTTACATACAGTACAGTGTGGGAGCATCACCTTAGGTTACATACAGTACAGTGTGGGAGAATCACCTTAGGTTACGGAGAGAACAGTGTGGGAGCATCACCTTAGGTTACATACAGTACAGTGTGGGAGAATCACCTTACGTTACATACAGTACAGTGTGGGAGCATCACCTTAGGTTACATACAGTACAGTGTGGGAGTATCACCTTAGGTTACATGCAGTACAGTGTGGGAGCATCACCTTAGGTTACATACAGTACAGTGTGGGAGCATCACCTTAGGTTACATACAGTAAGGTGTGGGAGCATCACCTTAGGTTACATGCAGTACAGTGTGGGAGTATCACCTTAGGTTACATACAGTACAGTGTGGGAGCATCACCTTAGGTTACATACAGTACTGTATGGGAGCATCACCTTAGTTTACATACATTATGGGATCATCACCTTAGGTTACATGCAGTACAGTGTGGGAGCATCACCTTAGGTTACATACAGTACAGTGTGGGAGCATCACCTTAGGTTACATACAGTACAGTGTGGGAGCATCACCTTAGGTTACATACAGTACAGTGTGGGAGCATCACCTTAGGTTACATGCAGTACAGTGTGGGAGCATCACCTTAGGTTACATACAGTACAGTGTGGGAGCATCACCTTAGGTTATATAGAGTACAGTGTGGGAGTATCACCTTAGGTTACATGCAGTACAGTGTGGGAGCATCACCTTAGGTTACATACAGTACAGTGTGGGAGCATCACCTTAGGTTACATACAGTACAGTGTGGGAGCATCACCTTAGGTTACATACAGTGTGGGAGTATCACCTTAGGTTACATGCAGTACAGTGTGGGAGCATCACCTTAGGTTACATACAGTACAGTGTGGGAGAATCACCTTACGTTACATACAGTACAGTGTGGGAGCATCACCTTAGGTTACATACAGTACAGTGTGGGAGCATCACCTTCGGTTACATACAGTACAGTGTGGGAGCATCACCTTCGGTTACATACAGTACAGTGTGGGAGCATCACCTTAGGTTACATACAGTACAGTGTGGGAGAATCAACTTAGGTTAAGGAGAGAACAGTGTGGGAGCATCACCTTAGGTTACATACAGTACAGTGTGGGAGCATCACCTTAGGTTACATACAGTACAGTGTGGGAGCATCACCTTAGGTTACATACAGTACAGTGTGGGAGCATCACCTTAGGTTACATACAGTACAGTGTGCTGTGTGGTGAAATATCATAACACAAAGATGTAAACACTATGAATGCATCACAAATGGCACCCTATTTCCCATATAGTGCACCACTTTTAACCAGAGCCCTATGAAACTTGGTCCAAAGTAGTGCACTCTAAGGGGAATAGGGTGCCATTTGGGACACCCATTATGACTTCATCGGCTTCTACCAGCACTACCACTATTGCTGACACGGCCCCTTTCGTCTACTGTATTGCTGGAACTAAAGATGATTACAACCATAGCATTCGTTCTAGCAGCAGCTGTTGAAAATGAGTGTGAGCTGTACACACTATGGTGCAACACATTGCACGATTGTTCATTCAATGTGTCAATTGACTTCTACAGTATCTGTGCCTATCCAAATAAACTGCAATAAAAAATGAAAGGTGGTTTCCAACTTCATCAAATATGTATGAACTTATCAAATACATCATTATCCTCTACTTCCTTTTTTTGTTATCAAAGGTCTTGTTTTTGGTAAGGTACACAAAACAGGCACACATAGACAGAGAAACAAGTGACACGACCAAACAAGACAAACATTTCCCTAGCCACCACCCTCCCACAGGACTTCCCAAACACAAAGTTAGATTAGTGGTTGAAAATAGTAGTCATATCATACGCTGACGAAAGTGCAAATATGTTTTTTTTTCACTCTCCTCATGCATACGTGCTACAGATATTTCCATGTGTCTTATGTCCATGCATGATGGCAGCCACTGCTGTCTGCTTAAAGAATGAGGAGGCTGCCAACGTCATCTTTTAGGCTGCTGTTAATCCAGCCAGACACATGTGGCGCTGTTTGATGGATAGGTCTAAAGTAGTGTCATCATTTAACTATAAAATGAATTGTGAATATGGTATATTTCAACCCATTATGTCAGAGACAGGATGAAACTCCAGAAACAACCTCTGGAAATACCCAAATGGGATTGTCTAATTTCATGGTCAATAGTTTGAGGATTGTCTAATTTCATGGTCAATAGTTTGGAGATTGTCTAATTTCATGGTCAATAGTTTGGGGATTGTCTAATTTCATGGTCAATAGTTGGGGATTGTCTAATTTCATGGCCAATAGTTTGGGGATTGTCTAATTTCATGGCCAATAGTTTGGGGATTGTCTAATTTCATGGCCAATAGTTTTGGGATTGTCTAATTTCATGGTCAATAGTTTGGGGATTGTCTAATTTCATGGTAAATAGTTTGGGGATTGTCTAATTTCATGTCAATAGTTTGAAGATTGTCTAATTTCATGGCCAATAGTTTGGGGATTGTCTAATTTCATGGCCAATAGTTTTGGGATTGTCTAATTTCATGGTCAATAGTTTGGGGATTGTCTAATTTCATGGTCAATAGTTTGGGGATTGTCTAATTTCATGGTCAATAGTTTGAGGATTGTCTAATTTCATGGTCAATAGTTTGGGGATTGTCTAATTTCATGGCCAATAGTTTTGGGATTGTCTAATTTCATGGTCAATAGTTTGAGGATTGTCTAATTTCATGGTCAATAGTTTGGAGATTGTCTAATTTCATGGTCAATAGTTTGAGGATTGTCTAATTTCATGGTCAATAGTTTGGGGATTGTCTAATTTCATGGTCAATAGTTTGGGGATTGTCTAATTTCATGGTCAATAGTTTGAGGATTGTCTAATTTCATGGTCAATAGTTTGAGGATTGTCTAATTTCATGGTCAATAGTTTGAGGATTGTCTAATTTCATGGTCAATAGTTTGGGGATTGTCTAATTTCATGGCCAATAGTTTTGGGATTGTCTAATTTCATGGTCAATAGTTTGAGGATTGTCTAATTTCATGGTCAATAGTTTGGGGATTGTCTAATTTCATGGACAATAGTTTGAGGATTGTCTAATTTCATGGTCAATAGTTTGGGGATTGTCTAATTTCATGGCCAATAGTTTTGGGATTGTCTAATTTCATGGTCAATAGTTTGAGGATTGTCTAATTTCATGGTCAATAGTTTGGGGATTGTCTAATTTCATGGTCAATAGTTTGAGGATTGTCTAATTTCATGGTCAATAGTTTGGGGATTGTCTAATTTCATGGTCAATAGTTTGGGGATTGTCTAATTTCATGGTCAATAGTTTGAGGATTGTCTAATTTCATGGTCAATAGCTTGAGGATTGTCTAATTTCATGGTCAATAGTTTGGTGATTGTCTAATTTCATGGCGAATAGTTTGGGGATTGTCTAATTTCATGGTCAATAGTTTGGGGATTGTCTAATTTCATGGTCAATAGTTTGAGGATTGTCTAATTTCATGGTCAATAGTTTGGAGATTGTCTAATTTCATGGTCAATAGTTTGGGGATTGTCTAATTTCATGGCGAATAGTTTGGGGATTGTCTAATTTCATGGCCAATAGTTTGGGGATTGTCTAATTTCATGGCCAATAGTTTTGGGATTGTCTAATTTCATGGTCAATAGTTTTGGGATTGTCTAATTTCATGGTAAATAGTTTGGGGATTGTCTAATTTCATGTCAATAGTTTGAAGATTGTCTAATTTCAGGATCAGTAGTTTGTGTGATGTGCAGTAAATTCTATGGGCATATGGTGTTTGGGATTTCTTGATGAAATGTATACAGTACCAGTCAAAAGTTTGGACACACCTACTCATTCAAGGGCTTTCTTTATGTTTTACCATATTCTAGATTGTAGAATAATAGTGAAGACATCAAAACTATGGAATAACACCATGGAATCATGTAGTAACAAAAAAAGTGTTCAACAAATCAAAATATATTTAATATTTTAGATTCTTCAAAGTAGCCACCCTTTGCCTTGATGACAGCTTTGCACACTCTTGGCATTCTCTCATCAAACTTCACCGGGAATGCTTTTCCAACAGTCTTGAAGGAGTTCCCACATATGCTGAGCACTTGTTGGCTGCTTTTCCTTCACTCTGCGGTCCAACTCATCCCAAACCATCTCAATTGGGTTGAAGTTGGGTGATTGTGGAGCCCTGTTCATCTCATGCAGCACTCCATCACTCTCCTTATTGGTCAAATAGACCTTACACAACCTGGAGGTGTGTTTGGGTCATTGTCCTGTTGAAAAAAACAAATTATAGTCCCACCAAGCGCAACCAGATGGCATGGCGTATCACTGCAGAATGCTGTGGTTGCCATGCTGGTTAAGTGTGCCTTGAATTTTAAATAAATCACTGACAATGTCACCAGCAAAGCACCCCCACACCATCACACCTCCTCCTACATGCTTCACATGCGGAGATCATCCGTTCACCTACTCTGTGTCTCACAAAGACACAGCGTTTGGAACCAAAAATCTCAACTTTGGACTCATCAGACCAAAGGACAGATTTCCACTGGTCTAACATCCATTGCTCATGTTTATTGGGCCAAGCAAGTCTCTTCTTCTTATTGGTGTCCTTCAGTATTGGTTTCTTTGCAGCAATTCGACCATGAAGGCCTGATTCACTCAGTCTCCTCTGAACAGTTGATGTTGAGATGTGTTTGTTACATGAACTCTGTGAAGCATTTATTTGGGCTGCATTTTCTGAGGCTCGTAACTCTAATGAACGTATCCTCTGCAGCAGAGGTAACCCTGGGTCTTCCTTTCCTGTGGCGGTCCTCATGAGAGACAGGTAACTCTAATGAACTTATCCTCTGCAGCAGAGGTAACTCTGGGTCTTCCTTTCCTGTGGCGGTCCTCATGAGAACCAGTTTCATCATAGAGCTTGATGGTTTTTGAGACTGCACTTAAAGAAACTTCCAAAGTTCTTGACATTTTCCGGATTGACTAACCTTCATGTCTTAAAGTAATGATGGACTGTCATTTTTCTTTGCTTATTTGAGCTGTTCTTGCCATAATATGGACTTGGTATTTTACCAAATAGGACTATCTTCTGTATACCACCCCTACCTTGTCACAACACAACTGATTGGCTCAAATGCATTAAGATGGAAAAAATGTACATGGCACACCTGTTAATTGAAATGCATTCCCAGTGAATACCTCATGAAACTGGTTGAGAGAATGGCACAAGGTTCCAAAGCTGTCATCAAGGCAAAGGGTGGCTACTTTGAAGAATCTTAAATATAAAATATATTTTGATTTGTTTTTGGTTACTACATGTTTCCTTATGTGTTATTTCATAATTGTAATGTCTTCACTATTATTCTACAATGTAAAATAGTAATAATAAAATAAAACCCTGGAATGAGTAGGTGTGTCCAAACTGTTGACTGGTACTGTATGTTGGACCAAACTCTGGTCCAATTGGTCACAGTACTACACACCAGATCTTTCTTCCATGAGGCATGGGAAGGGATTGGTTTCTGAGTCATTTGAAGCAGCAGAGAATGTAATTAATAAACCATTCCCCGTGTACGACTATGAATAAATCATTTGTGGATAGGATTGGATAGGCCCAAGGGAATCCATGTGCACGCAAAGCAGAACTGTAAGTAAAAGAAAGTGCCTGTTAAGTTACAGAAGCTTCTGGAGATCTTGGAATGCACAGAGATAGTAGCCTTCAGTAATATCAGAGATAGAGAATCCCTCTTTTAGACCACTTATGAATAGTGGTCTACCTAGGTGGAGAGTGCGGTTGTGAAATAAGGGAATGTGAGAATGGTATTTGAGATCGGTTTGGTATGTTTACCAGCCAGGCGCCAGACTGAGATAAGTTGTGCGATGATAGGACCAAATTTGAGTTTGCAGTGTTTGAGAGGGATATTGGAATGGATTATGTCTGTGAGGGGCAACTCGTTTTTTCTCCAGGGGCGCCAAGATACAGCTTTATTAGGATGTAACCATGACTACAGAGGTGTTAGATGGAAGTCCCAAAAAATAATTATACATTTGAGGTAGTTTGGCAACCTGCACATTTTTCTCACTGAAGTGTAGAGAATTTAATAAGAGGGCGCTTCCTCTTCCAAATGAATGTATCAAAGAATGTAGCCTATGCCAGTGTCCTGCTGCTGGTGAAAGAGGGATCATGTAGCCTATCCCAGTGTCCTGCTGCTGGTGAGAGAGGGATCATGTAACCTATGCCAGTGTCCTGCTGCTGGTGAAAGAGGGATCATGTAGCCTATCCCAGTGTCCTGCTGCTGGTGAAAGAGGGATCATGTAGCCTATCCCAGTGTCCTGCTGCTGGTGAAATAGGGATCATGTAGCCTATCCCAGTGTCCTGCTGCTGGTAAGAGAGGGATCATGTAGCCTATCCCAGTGTCCTGCTGCCAGTGAAAGAGGGATCATGTAGCCTATCCCAGTGTCCTGCTGCTGGTGAGAGAGGGATCATGTAACCTATCCCAGTGTCCTGCTGCTGGTGAGAGAGGGATCATGTAACCTATCCCAGTGTCCTGCTGCTGGTAAGAGAGGGATCATGTAGCCTATGCCAGTGTCCTGCTGCCAGTGAAAGAGGGATCATGTAACCTATCCCAGTGTCCTGCTGCTGGTGAAAGAGGGATCATGTAGCCTATCCCAGTGTCCTGCTGCTGGTGAAAGAGGGATCATGTAGCCTATCCCAGTGTCCTGCTGCTGGTGAAATAGGGATCATGTAGCCTATCCCAGTGTCCTGCTGCTGGTAAGAGAGGGATCATGTAGCCTATCCCAGTGTCCTGCTGCCAGTGAAAGAGGGATCATGTAGCCTATCCCAGTGTCCTGCTACTGGTGAGAGAGGGATCATGTAACCTATCCCAGTGTCCTGCTGCTGGTGAGAGAGGGATCATGTAACCTATCCCAGTGTCCTGCTGCCAGTGAAAGAGAGATCATGGAACTATCCCAGTGACCTGCTGCTGGTGAGAGAGGGATCATGTAACCTATCCCAGTGTCCTGCTCCCAGTGAGAGAGAGATCATGTAGCCTATCCCAGTGTCCTGCTGCCAGTGAGAGAGAGATCATGGAACTATAAAAGTTGATTCATATTAATTATCGAGACTTGAGCCAGGAAACCATCTTTCCATATCAGACTCTATGCTTTTTAATTGCTGCAGTGGGCTAAATCATTTTCATAGAGTGATTCTTGGTAGTCTTAAACAAATCCACTTTGAAACAGAAGTATACACCTCACACAAATTGCTATGGACGTAAAAAAAGGAATATAATGTTGAAGACGACAGCAAGAACCTTTGCGTACAATTTGACGTCAGCGTTCAAAATCGATAGGGAGCACTATTTGCCTCTCCTTATCTTTTTTCAATATCAAAGTAATTATAGCAGGTGACTCATCCCTACAGTATGTGGGCTAACACGGTCTTGTGACAGGGCCAGTCACAAGAGCAATGCCAGGGTATTCAACTGTACGTATTCTAACGGGGGACAAATTGTGTTTTTTGTGTCACTCCCTTCTAACTCACCCTGTGATCATCATAGATGGGAGCAGAAGGCACGTCCATGTTCCAGAGAGCCTGAACCCATTCAGGAATGGGGGCATAAAAGCTTACAGACAAAACGGTTCACATGCTAGAGCCAAATTCATAGGAAGAAAATTCAACATGCCACATTTGCTTCAGAAACAGCCAGAAGCTTCTGTTTACCGCAGTGAGCATTTATTTCAATCTGTTCTCTTCGACTTTCAAATCAAATCAAATTTTATTGATCACATACACATATTCAGCAGATGTTATTGCGGGCGTAGTGAAATGCTTGTGTTCCTACAGTAGCTCCAACAGTGCAGTAGTATCTTACAATTCACAACGATACATACAAATCTAAAAAATAAAAGAATGAAATTAAGAAATATATATATATTTGGACGAGCAATGTCGGAGTGGCATTGACTAAATACAGTAGAAAATAATACAGTATATACATATGAGATGAGTAAAGTAGTATGTAAACAATTTTAAAGTGACTAGTGTTCTGTCACTAAAGTGGCCAGTGATTCCAAGTTTATGTATAATGGGCAGCAGCCTCTAACGTGCAGGTTTGAGTAGCCCGGTGGTAGCCGGCTAGTGATGGCTATTTAACAATCTGGCACCACTATGACAGGGCCCTCACCTCCTCCATGTAGGCTGTCTCGTCATTGTTGGCCTACTACTGCCGTCTGCAAACTTGATGATTGAGTTGGAGGCGTGCGTGTCCACACAGTCATGGGTGAACAAGGAGTACAGGAGGGGGCTGAGCACCTACCCTTGTGGGGACCCTGTGTTGAGGATCAGCAAAGGGAGGTGTTGTTTCCTACCTTCACCACCTGGGGGCGGCCTGTCAGGAAGTCCAGGATCCAGTTGCACAGGGCGGGGTTCAGCCCCAGGGCCCCGAGCTTAATGATGAGCTTGGAGGGTACTATGGTGTTGAAGGCTGAGCTATAGTCAATTAACAGCCTTTTCCAGGCTGGCAAAGTACCTCGATGTTATCTATTGTTTAAATATGCATTTGTCAACTGAATTTGAAAACTGAATCTGAACGCATCTGAGAAGTTGAATAAATTTAACTTTGATAAACTTGAAATTATGGTTTGTAAATTTAATAAACAGACAATGAATGCAATATCTACCATATTGAAATGGAATATGGAAGTATTGAATTTGAATATTCAATTGAATATTGCCACTCAATTAAGTTTCTAATCATGAAATAAAAGTTCAATATATGAATTCAATCATTCAATTTTTTTATTACAAATTCAACAATATTAAAAACCTTTGACCGCACCTCCATTTGAGACATGAATTGCTGATTCTACAATAAAGTTGTTTTAACCTCTACTTCCTGAATGGTGGGGTTCATGACCACTGGCCTCAACCTGCCCCCTTTCCCCCTCCACTGCCACCTGTGTTTCACAGACCTCCAGAACCATGATAGATTCTCAACTCAACTCACCTCTCCCCTGAACCCCGCCTCTGACACACAGGTATGACATCAGCAGGAAGTGTTGGCTTAGTGGACGTGGGCATCCAGACATCGTAAAAGCCTTCTATTTTTAGACCCATTACACTGGATGATGTCACCCGTTGCTGTGCATAACTCAACCAAACACCTCAGGGTGATTCCAGTGGTACTAAGGTGTGAGACCAGGCCAACCTGACCTGTCATCTCAGCCTTCAGGGCAAGACTGGACAGGCTGTAGGGAAAGAAACACTGACATGTTAGAGTTGAACCCATTCATGGACTGTGTTCACGTACACACACCACTGACATAATGTTACATATACTTCCTGTCATAAATATTGCATGATATTGAACAACACTATTGCCAGAGTTAAGATGATGTTTCATTTTTGTAACAGATGTTTATTCATTATTTTCATTGCCATATGTTATGATCTAGGTCTATGGACAGATGGGTAGATATGTGGACCTGTAGGAAACGGCTCTCATACTTTCCATAGGTATAGTGTGACATTACTGAACTGAACCAATATGTTTAGATGATCAAAGTGGGGAAAGTATTCAGACCCCTGTGTTGTGAGGGGTAAATGCAACTCAGTGGAGGCCTACTGTTTGGTTGTTGACAGTCATGGATTTTCACCCTGCCCTCATGAATCTTCCCATTGATGACAGGCAGAATAATATTGTGACTCTAAAAGGCTGGCGGTACTTTAGTGAGTGTGTGTGTCTGTCTGTGTGAGTGGGTATGTGCCTGTGTGAGTTTGTCTGTGTGAGTGTGCCTGTGTGAGTGTGCCTGTGTGAGTGTGTCTGTGTGAGTGTGCCTGTGTGAGTGTGCCTGTGTGAGTGTGTCTGTGTGAGTGTGCCTGTGTGAGTGTGTCTGTGTGAGTGTGTGAGTGGGTATGTGCCTGTGTGAGTGTGCCTGTGTGAGTGTGCCTGTGTGAGTGTGCCTGTGTGAGTGTGTCTGTGTGAGTGTGCCTGTATGAGTGTGTCTGTGTGAGTGTGTGAGTGGGTATGTGCCTGTGTGAGTGTGCCTGTGTGAGTGTATGTCTGTGTGTGTCTGTGTGAGTGTGTGTGTGTGTGTGTGTGTGTGTGTGTGTGTGTGTGTGTGTGTGTGTGTGTGTGTGTGTGTGTGTGTGTGTGTGTGTGTGTGTGTGTGTTTGTGTGTGTGTGTGTGTGTGTACATATGTACTGTATGTGTGTTTTGTATCAGTGTCTGTCTGTATGTATGTCAGTCCAACCACTTAACTAACTCATTTAACACACGGTGCCTACAATGATGGGGTCCCCTGTCCCACTACCCGTCTGGTCCAACCCCCTAAAACAAGCCCTCCAAACCCTCGCCACCGCCGCCCCTGCGGATTAGTCCAGGACCAAGCACCCATTCACCCTCTCAACCCTGCTATTTATTTTCAGAGGCATTAGGGGAAACACTTGGTGGAGTCGATCAGATCTAAACAGTCACACGTCTTTGTTATTTCAAACACAGGCCTCCTCTCAGCCTCAGCCCACCTCAGCCCGCCCCAACCCACCTCAGCCCACCTCAGCCCACCTCAGCCCGCCTCAGCCCGCCCCAGACCCATTTTCAGTAATTGTTTCAGTTTTTGGCTCGGTAGAATAACACAACTTGGTACATTTAACACAAGTGGTAAGGGAATCTCTGTGTCAACAAGGGCAGACACCATAAACACTGGGGGGTTTATCTGAGAGGTTTTGTGTTATTCTATGTTTTTCTAAGGTAGGGTCGGAGCCTGTATTAGATGTGTAGGCATGGTGAGATGGGTTAAATAAAATGCAGATAGTTTTGTCCCTGAGGTTTCAACCATAGTACTGCCCCAGTCACTGTGGTTGCCTCTTCTGTTCTCACGTGTTTCAGACAGTCGCTTCGTCATTATGACATCTACCAAAGAGGCTACATTCACATGCATTCTTTTAGATGGTGTGTCATTAACGTATAATGTACTGTAGATCCCCCTGCAGTGGGTGGAAATACCTCATGAGATTAACGTTGGCTGGAGAGAACTCCCCTATCATCTACTTCCACTTCTAGGCTACATCCCAAATGGCATCCTATTCCCTTTACAGTGCACTACCATCGACAAGAGCCCTATGGGCCCAGTGCACTATAAAGGGAACAGGGTGCCATTTCAGACAATCCCCTATTGTATACCTTCCTCTCTCATGTGGAAGTTGTCATCTAATCTTCGAGCGAACAGCTCTGACCAGCATAACGCTTATCAGAAACTCAATAGAGCGTAATGACTATTTTTAAAGAGACGTCTTGCAGGTACTGAGGTACAGGGGTGGTGAGTCACTATGTTTTCCACCATGGTAGCATCCCAAATAGCAGCCTATTCCCTATATAGTGCATTACTTTTGATCAGACCCCATAGGGTGCCTTTGGGATGCTTACCGTGACACAGATTAACCTGATTTTAGAATAGCCACATTAATTTCGCATCACAGGCAGAATTCCGATCTGAGTTCAAAAACACTTTGGGTGTTTGCCTTTGCCTTACTGCAGTGGCATAAGGGAGGGGTTTGTACTTCTGGGACGTTTCTATAATGCAACAGGTGAGCTAAATGAAGCACTGCTAAAGTAATTTAAATGATTTCAAATTATATTTGAACCTAGGTCTGGTACCATTGGATAAGTAGGACATGTTCTGATGTGACAGAGATAAAGGGGACAGACATTTTGGCCTGTGGGGCTGTGCAGTACACAGAGCCAACATGGTGGCAGTGTTGTACTGTCCGTGAGACACTTGGAACCAGCTCTCAGTGCCACTGTCAGACAGTGCCAGAGGTATCACTAACACAAGCCCATGAACAGATAAACCAACAAATCTAGATAAACCAACAAATCTGTGCCTTTCGTATCATAATGAATAAGAATACATGTACAGTGGGGACCTGATCCTAGATCAGCACTTTGCTGGGGGGGTAATAAGACCAAGTCAAGACCGAGAATGGGACGGAGACAAGGTGGGCGAGTCCGAGTGAAGACTGAGACCAGAATAATGCGAATCCAATTCAAGACGATCATTTTAATTGTGTCAGATCGCCACCATAAAAAGAGTTCAAAATGTCCAGTATTTCTGTCAAACATATGAATTCTTTAGCCATTCAGCATGGTGAAAAGAATGCATGCTGAGAAATAGAGAGGCACTCTAAAAATGATCACCGACCAAAAACTTCTCAAAAAATGAACCCCACTCTCCCCAGCAAGTGGAGCAAGGAAATTCAGACAACCACGACAAGGTTTGAGGATACCTTTTAAAAGTTAAGGACATTAATGTTACCAGTAAAGTAGGAAGCCCAGGTTTCAGTAGGCGATGATAAATAAATGTGTCATAAAAGGATTGTGGATATTTGGCCTGGCAAAGCGGTTTGATTGGTTGACTGAACGGTGGCTGATAATTCTGAGGTTTTTTGTTTTACTTTTGTACTCCACTGGTCTCAAATGATTGTCAGAGACCGAGTCATGACCGACGAAAAATGTATCTGAGATCAATACACTCAATATGTGGTCTGGAGACGGGACTTGAGTACAACAACATTAATTGTCACCCTTTGCATCATAAATGACAACTAGGAAAAATAAATCAGTGTGTATTCACCCACAGGAAGTGCTTGCTGTCGCTTGTTACTGACAACACCATCTATATTAGCCAATGAAGCATTTAGGAGTGTTCAGAAGTGCGATCAATGCCAACAGGGTATCAATAGATACACTGTTAATATAGTGAGAATCACATGAATCAGGAGAACGCCATGGCAGGTAGTGTGTGTGTGTGTGTGTGTGTGTGTGTGTGTGTGTGTGTGTGTGTGTGTGTGTGTGTGTGTGTGTGTGTGTGTGTGTGTGTGTGTGTGTGTGTGCGCGTGCGCTTGTGTGTGCGCGTGCACATTCTTCACCGGAGGCTTTCTCTGGACTGGCGCTGGGCACCGAAAAAGCCAGGGTTGTGTTCATTAGGCACTAAACAAAACATTAAAAGGTTGAAACAGCTGGGGAAAAATGTTCCTTTTTGTTTTCCGTTGTGTGCCCTAATGAACACAGCCCAGCTAGGCTGAGATAAATTGAATGATATTAGACGAAGCACGTCTGAATGGACATACAGTATTACATACAGTATTAATTATATGATTCAACCTACAGTGTATTTGAAAGTATTCGGACCCCTAAACTTTTCCCACATTTTGTTACGTTACAGCCTTATTCAAAAATGGACTAAATACAAAATATATCTCATCAATGTACACACAATACCCCATAATGACATCACAATACCCCATAATGACATCACAATACCCCATAATGACATCACAATACCCCATAATGACATCACAATACCCCATAATGACATCACAATACCCCATAATGACATCACAATACCCCATAATGACAAAGAGGAAACAGGTTTTAACTTTCCCAATGTATTTGTCAGACACGCTGAGCTTCTCTTTATGTGTCTGTTGTCACACTTCTGGAGTGAGCGGCTCCTTTACAAACACCAGGTTGTCTCCAAAAAGGTGTTCTTTCACAGGAACTTTTCAACTGTGGCAGTGCCAGACGTGGGTTGACTTAAGGGTCCCGCAAGGCTTGTAACTTATTGTCAGGGATTGGATTGCAGCTAAAATTAGCCATCAGACTCAATTTTATGACCCTCACTGAGGACTCTGGAAATGCCAGGGACTGCCTCCACCATAACATAGTGTAACTCCAGCTTGGCGATATAATGTTGCAATTCAATTCTACCCACATCACTTGTAAGGAGAGCGTGTAAAAGTACTAATGGTAGCTTAGGTTTCCCCAATGTATTGAACTGGTCTGAGAGGGTTGGAAAAATAGTGAAATCCCAGCCTCTTTCATGGGAGGTCACAAAACACACATTTCTCAGTCAGTGACATGACTTCTTAAACTCACTTAAGGCTCTAGTCTAGTGTAATGAAATGATATACTGTACCACATTTAAACTGACACTATACACTGTGGCTGGGACATTTTGAGCACAGAATGCATTTAGGTCTAGGAAACCACTCAAACAGTGAGCGCCAAAAACCAGCAAGTTTTAAACAAATTCAAAACAGTATAATCAAAAGTATTATGGGACTTTGGTCGGTCTTCAATCCCATCCACGTAAACAGCACATTGTAGCACACTTGACATTTAAAGGTCATTTCTGATTAAATCTGTAGCGTTTACCGTTAATGCGATCTCCACAAACAACAGGACAAATGCCTTTAAAAGCTGGTCTATGGACTGTCTATTGGCTGCGTATCCCAGCCTTATTGTTCCAACTGATGAGTAGTTGACTAGAAGAGAGTAAAAACAGCTTTGCACTGTTATCACACACTATCCAGGAGCATATCAACATATCCCTCATTTACTTGCCTAAACCATATGAATATCTCTATGTGTATTTGAATACTGTTGTTTGACTAGATCATTATTTCGTTGCTGCCATTTTCTACCAAGGCCTGTGTTTCCGTGGAAACCTAACAACTTGTATCTCATAGGCTTGTATTTCTATCACTTTTGCTGTGCTGTGTCGGAATGAACAGTAGCAGCACTGTTCTCACTCTCAATGTCCAAAGTTACCTGAACCCAAACGACCTTCTGATAAAAATGTGGAGGACATTACTAAGTAAAAAGCGTGTTCACTCTCCTCTATTCAAACAGAGGTGTTGATTCTAAGGAGAAAATTACACCTCCCACCCTCCCCTCTTTTTTTATTGAATATGAAAACAGCCCAAATCGTTCTATTACAGACCTATACTTAGGATGCCTCCCAATTGGCACCATATCCCCTACAAAGTGTGTTATTTTTTAACAGGGCCCCTACAGGGCTGAGGTCAGAAATAGTGCACTATATAGAGAATAGGGTGCCATTAAAGCCTTAGTCCAGAACATGTGGCCACTCCAGTAATTATCAAAGATGGTTTAAGTAATTGACTCCCCCTTTCCTCTTTTGGCAGAGACGTGCGTCCCCACACCGCCCCTCTATCTGAACAACAGCGGCTGCTTGTAAAATAATAGACCATCAGCCAGTAATAATTTGCAGTCCAAACAGGCCTGGCGCACTCTGACGTTGACTGGAGACCTTGTATTGGCTGGTGCTGCTGCTGCCTGGTAACACTCTGTCTGTCCAACCCTAGAACACTGTCAGTGCCCTGGGTTTAAGCCATAAGCACCCCTCTCTCTCTCTCTCTCTCTCTCTCTCTCTCTCTCTCTCTCTCTCTCTCTCTCCCCCATCAGGAATCAGTCTGTCTTTCTCTTTCTTTCTCCTTCTGTCCCCCCCTCTCCCTCTCTCTTTCTCAGTATCTCTCTCTATCGGCACCAGTCTGCCTGTCTTTCTCTCTCTCTCTCTCTCTCTCTCTCTCTCTCTCTTTCTGCCCTCCCTTCTCTCTCTTTTCTCTGTCTCTTTCCATCGGCACCAGTCTGTCTGTCTCTCTGTCTTTCTCTCTCTCTTTCTGTCTCTCTCCCCCCTCTCTCTCTCTCTCGCTCTCTCTCTCTTTCTATCTCTCTCTTTTTTTGCCCTCTCTCTCTCTATCTTTCGGAGACTGAGAAGCCCACCCAAAGCTAGCCTACAAGATTCCTATTCGGGTCAATAAATATATGATTGATTGGGTTTTTAATTTCCCTCCCATTGCTGCACTCTACTGAGTCAGTTTGGGTCAGGTTCTCAGACGGCAGTATGGAACCCTGCGTTCCTGTGGTTGGCGAGGCTGCATGCCTCATGGCACAGACTCTGGTCTTGTCCGTCCATGGCATTGGTACCATTGGCACCAATCTTGCCCACACCCAGGGTTATGGGCCGCAGGCTTGACCACTCTCATCCTCTCTCTCCTCTCTGACCAATCATTACAAACTGCAACAGAACGGACCACACACACTCATAACCTCTCACTGAGCTGCTTGGCACCGGTATGGAGGCATGCACAGAGGCACACTAGCACAGAAACACACACACACACAGAAACGCGCATGCACAAATGCACACACACACACACACACACAACTGTGTATGCACAAACTCACGCACACACATGCACAAACCCACACACACACATGCACACAACCACACACACATGATGTCAGGTCTTGCCCCAGACACCCGTATGGAGGCATGCTCAGGGCCACACTGGCACACACACACACACACCCACACACACACATACAGCCGCAGCAGAGGACATGAAGTGGGACACTGTATTAGCAGTGGCGGGAGGTGAAATGTGGAGACTGAAACGTGGTGAATGTAACCTGATTGTAATTTAGAGTTATCCTATGATTAAGTGAGCTGTATGTGCCTGCATGCAACAATACAGTCTGCACAGATAAATAAAAGGTGTTAAAAATACTTGCATCAGTTCTCCCTCAAGTTAGTTTGCAACTGGATGCTTCCCTATAATGTTTGTTTTTAATTAGAAAGATGATGTGGCCTGGCTGGCCTGTCCGTAAAGCTGCCGACTCCAGCACATGACTACACCATCAGCATAGGTCTGAATCAGGTCTACTGCTCTTTGACAAAAACCTCTCTCTGTCTTTCCTCACTGGCATCCTCTCACTATCTGGTCAATAACATCTGAAAACCCCTCATTAAAATATAGTTAAAACATATTTTGAAAGATGATCTTATAATGTTCTGGTATTAGCTACTGTATGAGGTTATTAGGCAACACTTAACACATACCCCAGACACCGTGGCCTACTGTACAGTAGTGAGTGTGGAAAGAGGGGAGAGGAAGGCTGTTTGTACAGCATGACAATGTCTACATTACAGGTCTCTGTGGGGAGCACAGTGTGTATATAATGGCCAGGTCATACAGTAGCTGACCACTCGGTGACAGATGGCAGCTGAAAGGCAGCAGGGACACTTTTACATGTTAACACCCTGTGGATGGGTCGTAGTTTGTAATGGCTCTAAAATTGTTATATTTGGATATTTGGGGGTTGTTTCTGGAGGTGTGGGCTATTTGGGGTAGTTTGGGGTATTTTAAGGTTGTTTGGGGTAGTTTTTTTTTGTGTAGTTTGGGGGTAGTTTGGGGTTGTTTGAGGTAGTTTGGGAGTTGCTTGGGGTAGTTTGGGGATGTTTAGTGTAGTTTGGGAGTAGTTTGGGGTTGTTTGGGGTAGTTTGGGGGTTGCTTGTGGTAGTTTGGGGTATTTTAGGGTTGTTTGGAGTAGTTTTAGGTAGTTTGGGGTATTTTAGGGTTGTTTGGAGTAGTTTTAGGTAGTTTGGGGTATTTTAGGGTTGTTTGGGGTAGTTGTAGGTAGTTTGGGGATAGTTTGGGGTTGTTTGGGGTAGTTTGGGGGTTGTTTGGGGTATTTTAGGGTTGTTTGGAGTAGTTTTAGGTAGTTTGGGGGTATTTTAGGGTTGTTTAGTGTAAATAAAATGGTTCTCATCAGTTCTCTACTGTTGAATGAGTTTATTAAGCAGATAGACTAACCAATGGAATCAACATACTCTCAAGACGTCCATAAGGTCATTTGTCTATCTATCTTTTACTTATTCATGTAGCTAACCCGATCAAACTTTTTCAAACAGATTAAATTAGATATCACATATTATCCACAAGAATTATAATGTCATCAAGAAAAGGGTGAATATCAAAATGGAGATGGAAGTTCTGTGGTGTAGTCATATTGCTCTGTAAAGGGCTCTGCTTTGTACAGTAGGCTATTAAACTTCTCTGCTGTGAGTGCAGCTCTCTAGAGCACCTCATTAGCCGAAAGCCCAAGGCACCAATCAGCCTGTAAAGCACTTGTCGTTTGTCAGTCAGAGTGTTGAACAGAGTCCATCCGGCAAGCAGTAGTGAGCTCAGCCCAGAAAGGTAAACATCTTTACAAACGCTCCCTGAAGGACAACCAGGCTGTCGGGCCTTCCTAGCCCACTAAACCCCCCACAATCCCACTCTCACTGGGCCAGATTTACAGCCTTGTCTGGCTGCTGGAGGCTGGGATGGGGGTGGTGGACTGTTGTGCTCGTCTTCAAAGTTAGCATTCAGGCTTAACAAAAACACTGCTGCTTTCACCATCAACAGGAGCAGGTGTGTCCTGTGGGACCGGGGGGAGACAGGGGGGGGGACAGGGGGTCGGCCCTCTGCTGCCCCTGTTCCCCTGCACTTGATTCAGGGTGCGAGGGAGGGCGAGGGAGGGAGCGGGAGACACGAGGCCCCTGGTCTCAGTGTGAGTAAGAGCAAGTGTTCAGGCCAGCTGACGTTTCCCTCCTCCCTTGGCCTGGCCTCCATTTGACTCCCATTGATCTATATTAGAAACCGTGTGCGTTGAGTCTCTGGTTGGACTGGTTTCACTGGTGCGGCTGCTGCGAGCCTAGTGCGTCCTGCACTTCAAAAGCAGAGGCGAATGCACAGTGTAAACAGCTATGCCAATCCCTCTAAATATTAGGAAAGGGGATGAAAGGAGAGGGATCAAAAAACAACATGTCCGCCAACGCGAATCAAAAGACCTTTCATATCTAGGGCTAGAGATGTGTGTGAGTGTGTGTGTGTGTGCATGCGTGGGTGCGTGTGTGCATGTGACAGGCCCCTCTCAAATAGCCAGCCATCTGTATGTGTTTTCTCACCGTTTCGACATAAACAAGGCCAACATTAGATTTAATGAACAGGAAAATGAGTCTGATGAGAGAGAAATCATAATTTATCTTGGAAGCACATCATAAACAATATGCAATATGCTTTTTTCACCTGCATTTAGATTCACAAATGAGCATGTTGTTGTCAATTAGTAGTGATTCATTCGACATTATAGGTCACATTAATAATGAACTAGATAGGCTAGACATTTGAACAGAAAGGGATGATTACTGCTCATTTCCAATCATGCTATGGTGTCTTGGATAGCAACTGTGCCAGGTCATTTGGATTAGTAGTAGTAGTAGTAGTAGCTACCTGTCCACAGCGACCAATTAAGGGCTCTTTTGTTTGGCAGTAGTAGTAGTAGCAGGGGTAGTAGTAGCAGCAGTAGTAGTAGTACATCAAATCAAATCAGATGTATTTATAAAGCCCTTCGTACATCAGCTGATATCTCAAAGTGCTGTACAGAAACCCAG